>NW_026859916.1:0-30087 GCF_026571515.1 Ruditapes philippinarum
TCGAGCTGGCTCGAAATTCAACTCCAGCTCAAAATTCAGCTTTTGAAAATTTTGAATTTCGATCTTCGAGCTGGCTCGAAATTCAACTCCAGCTCGAAATTCAGCTTTTGAAAATTTTGAATTTCGATCTTCGAGCTGGCTCGAAATTCAACTCCAGCTCGAAATTCAACTTTTGAAAATTTTGAATTTCGATCTTCGAGCTGGCTCGAAATTCAACTCCAGCTCGAAATTCAACTTTTGAAAATTTTGAATTTCGATCTTCGAGCTGGCTCGAAATTCAACTCCAGCTCGAAATTCAACTTTTGAAAATTTTGAATTTCGATCTTCGAGCTGGCTCGAAATTCAACTCCAGCTCGAAATTCAACTTTTGAAAATTTTGAATTTCGATCTTCGAGCTGGCTCGAAATTCAACTCCAGCTCGAAATTCAACTTTTGAAAATTTTGAATTTCGATCTTCGAGCTGGCTCGAAATTCAACTCCAGCTCGAAATTCAACTTTTGAAAATTTTGAATTTCGATCTTCGAGCTGGCTCGAAATTCAACTCCAGCTCGAAATTCAGCTCTGGTTTACTTTGAATTTCGATCTTCGAGCTAGCTCGAAGTTCAAAGCTAGCTCGATATTCACTATAAACTGAATTTCGATCTTCGATCTTCGATGTCAGTGCTAACTTCTCGATACTCTCGAAATTCGCCTTAAGCTCACTTTGAATTTCGATCTTCGAGCTGGCTCGAAATTCAACTCCAGCTCGAAATTCTTGTTTTGAAAATTTTGAATTTCGATATTCGAGCTGGCTCGAAATTCAACTCCAGCTCGAAATTCAGCTTTTGTTTACTTTGAATTTCGATCTTCGAGCTGGCTCGAAGTTCAAAGCTAGCTCGAAATTCACTAGAAACTGAATTTCGATCTTCGATCTTCGATGTCAGTGCCAACTTCTCGATACTTACATTAGTTAATGTAAAGATAACCAACGCATTAGTAAGTGAAATTAAAACGTAATCTATTACTTATGTAATATTTAAAATTCATCAGTAAATGTGACAATACTTAACAGACCTTTTTACAATACGATTCTTCCATAGCAACCAATGTTGCATTTCGCGCACGCGCATTCTGCGTAGGGCAAAAGCTCAATAAAAGTGACAACAGTGTAAGATACTTAAAGGTTTTAATAGTCGTGATTCCATGTTATATCAACCAGAAAACAGTAATTTTGGAATGACGTAAAGCGGTAAGTACGTAAAACCTCAATTGATATTTTTTATAACAGATATAATAAATATGCAGGACCAATTAATAATCCAATGGTCAAAAGGCGCATACAAAGATGTCTGTTTAAGGTATCACTAGACGACTTTTTCATCCGTAATTTGAATTTAAACAGCAGGGTGTTAAAGATTAAATTTTATTACCCCTGTATTACATGATATTACACAATGTGTATTTAACACTTCCTTTGGATTTGCCAGGCGGTAAGTTTCAAACAGATTGACACGCGACCGTGGTTGTTTGTTTCCAGCTAGATAGTGTATAAATATCACTCAACCGTGGAGTTTTATAACCATGACATATTTAATCACGTACAATTCTGAAAATCGTAATTTAAGAAACTTTTATATATACCGATCTCATCAATGTTTATTGATTTGTGAAGTGACAATTAGTGTGACTTGCATTAAGAAAATATTAACATGTGTTACGAGGAACCGGATAAAATGAGTGTTATTTCACTTTCCTTTAAGATTTAAAAAAAAAACCATTTAAAATATATTTATGTGATTGAAGAATAATCTGTTTTGCATCACAGTCAAATAAAGGATAAAATTAGGTAAACTGAACACTAAATATGCATTATCACCGGGCCTGTTCTGACTATTTTCAGAATGCTATTTAACCTCGATTTCATATGTTATAAAATTTCTTTTATTTTTTTATGACCTATTTCAACAACAATTTAGTTGACTCCCATTTGTATGAAAGATATAATTCCACATTTTGTTTAAAAAAATCTCAAAAAAAAAAATCTCAATGTCAGGTCCGTGACCACACGGATTTATATTACATATAAATCCGTGGTGACCATAAGCGGGCCCACCGTAAGGGGGAATTCTTAAAAAATTTCCTTTTTTATGCTTTATTATGGCAATCTTGGCAACAAAGCTATAAAGGAATCTTTTCTATCTTTCTTTAAAGCTATTTTATATAATTTTCTACCTTTTACCTTAAACTTACTCGGAATTGTCTAAGAACTTCTTCTATATGTTTATGTTAGACTAAGCATTTTTTGCCCCACGCAGTTTGCGCATGTGTGGGGAAAAACAACTTTCGGTCGATTTTTCAATGAAAACCGTCGTCACGATTTTGTGATTGGTGCGGCCAATTTGGTTTGTTTTAGCCAGAATCTAGGGGGGTACGGGGGCATGCTCCCCCGGAAATTATTTTATTCTAGGATGCTCTCATGAATCATAGCAACGGACTGCGTCGTAAAAAGGTACCTAACACGTAAGTTATTATAATAATTCAAAAGTAAACTTTATATATACAGCATATGAAATAATTCTCAAAGAAGGATATTTAGAACGATAATTTAATTAGCATAATGACATGAATAAGATCAAGGTAAGGTGCATACATATATATAAATAATGTATAATTGCTTGCTATTTGATTATCAACAAACTCGCTGCATTTCAGCCAACAAACGTACGCTATCGTTTAGCTTTTAGTTTCAATAAACGTATAATAATAATATCTACCACAGGTGAATGATTCAGTCTTATTCTTTTCTGTCTGCACGCATCATTACTTCTTTTGAAGTAAATACATGTATAATTATTCTCTTCTCGGAAAAACACAAATGAATGACGACATGGTTGACGTTTCATTTCGTGTCTTCCTCCGTGTAAATATGTCTTAACGTAATCTTCAAATAGAGTAAACGTGGTCTTAACATAATATAATATTACTTAAACAGCATTACATATTTTATACAAGTCTTGTTGTTGTTTTTCCGCCTTTATAAATGTTTTATTTCTGTTTGAACAGGACGTTCAAGTACCATGCACATACTCGGCAGAAAAATTCCGCTGCGGCGGTTGATTTAATTTATCTTTGAAAGATGAGCTAGCTTTCAGTTGTAGGAATCCTATCCGTGCCAACAATTTCTCTGCTCCGCCCATGTTGCCTGTTCACATTAAATGAAAGGTTGGTAGTTCCTTGTGTAGTAGGACAACCGTGACGAGGCTGGTTAGTCCGTCGCATCAAACTATGATCCCCTTTTTTTGATTTCGGCGTACGTCAGCGGCGTACCTACCGATACGCCAATATGCACGGGCGTATAAAAAGAAAAAGTTTCGAAAAAAAGTTTCAAAAATGAAATCATTAATTTGCGCGAAGATCGATCAATATTCGTAGCTGCTAATTAATTCTACAGGTATGCTTAAGATGTTACCTTATTCGAATATGCGTTACCTTTTTATGCACAATCAAAACTTCAGTTATGAAGAAAGGGAGTAAAAATATGATTTAAATAATTTCTTTGGATTTTTAAGCGTTATATTGCTAATAAACCTCGTCAAAATCCAAATAAGGATAAAAAATTGTCCAATGTATTACAATAATTTTTTTCAGAAGAATCAAATCAGTGAAAAGTAAACATTTATTTCATTTTTTACATCTAGATCTATATCTTGTTTGCATATGCATCATACATATTTAATATGTTCATTTAAATATCATCTTTGGACAAATGACAGTATATTGTCAAAAATAAATGTAAAATTCATAAAAACACCCTACTTTCGGTTTTGCAGCGGCACGGGCTACCTCTCTTCATTTGAATTTTTATATCACAGGTACCCTCTCATTTTTTTAACACATAGGTACCCTCAAAGCACGACATATGCTTTAATTTGCGTTAATCGTTAAGTATGTAATATTTACATAAAAGTAAGAAATAAAATGGGATTATGTCGTCTTTTCCTCATTTGGAAAATTTTCTATTTTTGTGTTCATATCAATATCTTTAACATTCACAATACATGATTAAGTAGTAGAAGTGAAATGTTTAAGAGACAGTTTGTGTTATTTGTTGCCCTTAATAAATGAGTGCTAACAGCAAATGCGATGCTCGTGTTCCATACTTGTGCATAGTCCTGGCATTAACGCAAAAGTATTTGAAGTATTATCTTGAAGGTTTTAGACGGATAGATGTCATTTTGAGAAATGCATTTTTAAAGGACCATAACTCTTTGGCACAATTTAAGAATCATTGCCCTATGTAATGTTTTATTCCTGATTTTTGTCGGGAGCGTAATTCCAAATGTAATGGAGTAAACTTGAAAATAATCTTCATTTAGGAGAACTTAAAATGCCTATGTCATTTATACAACTGAAACATGAACCAATAACATAATATGCTGATTAAGTATGTACACCTTAATCCCAAGTGTTTGAATCAGTTTATCACATTCTATTTCTACCTAATCACAGAACCGTGCTGCTTTTGCTACTCCGTAAAAAAGGTATTGCATGGCCGTGCATATATATTTTGACGCGTTGTCATTTGCGTTATACTAATATAGTGTATATCAGCGTTACACTTTCTATAGGCGCGTCAATGAATAAAAGGATCTTTATTCACTTAATTATAACAGTATTTTGGGTATGTTTTAAATATAATATTATATTTGTGTTTACACGTTCATTACTGAATTAATTGATCTCGTTGGCTCGCTAGAGGCTTGCATGATACAATTTTATTTAAAGGGAAAGACAAGGTTAGAATAAAAACTTGATTTCAGAAAAAGAATACTATAAATAATAAATCTGCAAATTTTCTGCCGCCAAATAATAATATTAAACGAATGATAACAAAATTTAAATCGCTAAATCACCGATTTCTACAAATCAGTAGGCGCGGCCATGTTTGTGTATTGGCCGTATAAAAACAGGTGCGCGTGATGTCATTTCCCCACATCTTTAGATTTATGATAAATCTAGTTGAATCGTAGCGAAATATTAATATAATAAAGTATTGACCAGACATTTTAATTTTTACAGAGGTGTAGAGGATTTTTTTTTATGGTTCAAAATACGTAACAATATCCAAAAAAAAAAAATAAATAAATAAAGAAAGAAAGAAATCAACGTCTACCGGTCGCACCACTTCAGGCCAGTGATGCCCGTTACTCCAAACAATGCTATGTTCATTAAAGTCTCATCTTAATGTAAATTAAACAATATTTCACACACATGTTATTATTTAACAAAGTTTCACAATCAAATAATGCCATTAAATAAACAAACGCACCAACGAATAATTGGCTGTTAATTATTGAACGGCGATAATTATCATTATTATAAAACTCCTACTAAAACGTGTTCTTAATAGTACATGTAATAAAATTTTTGTAGTTTGATTCTGACTTTCAAATTAAAAGGTGTGAACATATGTTATAATTGATGTACACATTTCAAAAATATAAGCAACTCTTTTGAAAAGTAAATTGTTAACATGTCTGTCAACGTATGATGCTGCGTGGTATTTATTTACATCGTAATCGTAGCCTAATATTAACTGCAGGCAAACATTTTTATTGGCTGCTCAAAAATCTAATTTGCATAATTTATTCACACACTTGCTGGTTCTTACTACTTATGTCTAATACTGTGCATTATCCATTTTAATTGTTCCTAATTTGCACCAAATGTTCCTGTCACACTGTGTACTGACGATTTTCATTGCTCCTTGTATGCCTCTGTGCCGACAGACCTTTTGATCATGCACAATGTTGCCCTGATTGGTTAATCACCCTTGTCAAATATTCTAATGACGAAATAGACATTTGTTTTTTTACGCTTCATCAGTGAACTGAATGACCTTAGGGGGAATTAAGTTCCACACTAGTCTGTCAAATTATACTGTAAATTACATACTATATAGCATATTATGGACTGTTTTTGAAATTGGAATTTTTAATTGGAATATAGTATATTAGGAAGATTGGTGTGTAAAGAGGTCAATTTAGCACATCTTCAACGCAAATTTCACACTGGCCCAGGGCCTATGTAATTACAGGGGAATGGGCAACCTGTTGCTGTTGGTACCAGTTTTGACTGGGTGTCTAAATAACCTAACGGACAGTTTTGTTTGCATACGATATTAGTCTGGCTGCCGATTTTCCTGCGCCATTCTCATTTTAGCGTCAATGGCGGAAAATCGCGTCCTCAGCAGATCTCTGCATATTGGATTTAGTTGATATTTTACGCTGAAAAAAAGACATGACCGGCGATGTACCCTATTCGGACAGCTTGTCTAGCGAAAATTAAGTACAAAATAAAAGGATTTATCGTCAATTTGAAGAAGTTTCTCATAGTATCCAAATTAAATTTATGGTTTATCTTTGAAAATTAAGCAGTCATTGCTTAAATCATGTGGTGGGATCATCAGCAAGCTTGAAAATCGGACAAAATGATAATTAATGTCGCGGCGTCTTCAATTAATTGATTAAAGCAATTCAGTTCCATATGGTGTTTTCATATATAATATATAATGTACGCAATAAGATTAATAAGTTCTTCATCAAGATATATTTCAGTTGTATCACCTATACCGGAAGTGGGTATAACACGTCACAATCTCGGTCTCGTTTTTCTCGCGAGAATGACAGAACGCCAAAATGGCGGCGCCCATGAACTTATTTCTCAAGTAAAAAATAGTGTCTTAAAACACGAATTTCTCACTTATAGGGTTGATGTCAACAGAAAAACTGTCATGGTACCTCTTTTTAAATGATGAATATTTATATTAGACAGATATCAATCCATCCATTCCTATTCCTTTAACTCATTCAATAAATTTAGTATTGAACTTACACACAATATCATCTATATATTTGGTAGCGGAAATTGTGATTTTGATTTGGAAGGTGGCATACGCAGTGCATCGTTACTTTAAAGACGTCATAAGTATTGTGACGTCATTAACGTCGTTACCAAAGCTTAGAGAGACATACACAATCACATCAATCACAGCTCATCGTTTTCAATATAGTCTATAAAAGGTAAAGATTAGAAAATGTTCTCATGTTTTAAGAAAATATTTTGCTGTATACTGGATAACCAGGTTGAACGTCGGGCTCCGTACATTGCCAAGAGTTTGACGTCCATAACCGGTAATCTGGACGATACAATATACTTCTGCGTACCACGAGGAGAATTCAGCGTCTTTCTCGAGAAGGATCTTAATTCCTGGAAACTTGATATATCTGGCTTCATGTGCCTGTACAAGTATGCAACTGACGATCCAGTTCTGAAGCCTGGACCCCGAGTACAAATATGCTAGGTACGAATTCAGAGCTGATGACGAATGTAACAAAGTTAAAGGATGGATACCAGTTGACCAGATAGTGCCACCTTTTTAAGCAAACCATGCGTTTAATCCAAGCCAAGAAGAAAATGTAGTTTCTACGGTGGCATAGAGGTGACATTTGCACTTTTATTTTATCTCGTGGCCACGACTTATTATCTTGAGGCCTCAAGATATTATCTCGTGGCCACGACTTATTATCTCGTGGCCACGACTTATTATCTTGTGGCCTCAAGATATTATCTCGTGGCCACGAGTTATTAACTTGTGGCGACGACTTATTATCTTGAAGCCACGACATATTATCTTGAGGCCACGACTTATTATCTCGTGGCCTCAAGATATTATCTCGTGGCCACGACTTATTATCTCATGGCCACGACTTATTATCTTGTGGCCTCAAGATATTATCTTGTGGCCACGAGTTATTATCTTGTGGCCACGACTTATTATCTCGTGGCCACGACTTATTATATTGAGGCCACAACTTACTATATTGAGGCCACGACTTATTATCTCGTGGCCACGAGTTATTATCTTGTGGCCACGACTTATTTCAGCCAATGAAAATGGACGTTTCATCTTGAACATACGGTGGCATAGAGGTGACATTTGCAGTCTTATTTTATCTCGTGGCCACGACTTATTATCTTGAGGCCTCAAGATATTATCTCGTGGCCACGACTTATTATCTCGTGGCCACGAGTTATTATCTTGTGGCCTCAAGATATTATCTCGTGGCCACGAGTTATTATCTTGTGGCCACGAGTTATTATCTCGTGGCCACGAGTTATTATCTTGTGGCCTCAAGATATTATCTTGTGGCCACGACTTATTATCTCGTGGCCACGAGTTATTATCTTGTGGCCTCAAGATATTATCTTGTGGCCTCAAGATATTATCTCGTGGCCACGAGTTATTATCTTGTGGCCACGACTTATCATATTGAGGCCACGAGTTATTATCTTGTGGCCACGACTTATTTCAGCCAATGAAAATGGTCGTTTCATCTTGAACAAAAGTTAATATCAATAAGACCTTATATCACACTGGCCACAGCTTTCACAAGAGCGGCGGGTGAAGAAAGGGAACGTTTTATAATTATTATTCTTCTTGTTTTGTATGGTCAGGTGTTACTTTCATTCTTCTTTAAAGATATACTTTGCTTAAATTTAATATTAGAAAATATTGATAATTGTTACATTGTCCCCTTTGTACATGTAAACATAAAATGAACATGTTTTGACTTCAAAGATAGTAGATATGTTATGTTTTAAAATTCTACACAGTATGAATATATATATATATTGTCAGTTTTTTTAAGTAAAGATTTACCTGACCTGTTATAGGGAACGCAGCTTCCTGTACATAGTTTATTGATTTCTTTTATTCAAGTTAGACGCATTAAGTTAGAATACCATAGATTAAAAAAAATCTGTGATTTAATTTTCAAGGATGAGCATGGTATATCTAATTTAATTGAGATTTAATTAAGAAATATATGCGGTTGATGTATACTTTTAAGGTCGTTCATGGAAATAACTTGCCCCTTTTCCCTGTGGATTCGAATCCCATTAAAGACTTGTATCTAGATAGTTATTATTGAAGATATACTACAAATATCACAATGATAAATGAGTATCTTTGACGGGTTATCTGAATCTTTTTTCTTTATTATAAAAAACTGACATACTAGTATACAAGTTTCAAAGACATATGTCAATTCTTTTAAGATCTCCTCTTTGATTGGTACTGCTTATGCTGTGCTATTGCTACTGCCAATTTCACGTTTTATAATTTTGTCACTGCTACTTCTGTGCTACTGCTACTGCTAACTTCATGTTTTATAATTTTGTTACTGCTATTGCTCAATGCTACTGCTAACTTCAGGACTACTGGTGATGACAACTTATAAAAGTGAGTGTATTTTATGAAAAACTGCATCTATAGAAACTTGATCCTTAAACGTTAGGACCATAAGATAAGAATACAGAGGGCCAATTAGTGATGACAAGACTCTACTCAGTGGACGTGTTAATGTGGTCAATACAGTTTATAGTGATATACTAACTGATAAGCCTTACTGAAATTCAGCACGTCTCTGGGAAAATGAGTGAACTTAAGTAAATATATGGTGGTGATTGACACGCCCCTCCTGTGACTGCTATTGCCAGTGTGATATTAAATTTTGTTCAAGATGAAACGACCATTTTCGTTGGCTAAAATAAGTCGTGGCCACAAGATAATAACTCGTGGCCACGAGAAAATAAGTCGTGGCCTCAATATAATAAGTCGTGGCCACGAGATAATATCTGGAGGCCACAAGATAATATCTTGAGGCCACAAGATAATAACTCGTGGCCACGAGACAATAAGTCGTGGCCACGAGATAACATCTTGAGGCCACAAGATAATAACTCGTGGCCACGAGATAATAAGTCGTGGCCACGAAATAATATCTTGAGGCCACGAGATAATAAGTCGTGGCCACAAGATAATAACTCGTGGCCACGAGATAATATCTTGAGGCCACAAGATAATAAGTCGTGGCCACGAGATAATAAGTCGTGGCCACGAGATAATATCTTGAGGCCTCAAGATAATAAGTCGTGGCCACGAGATAAAATTAAACTGCAAATGTCACCTCTATGCCACCGTATGAACAAAAGTTAATATCACTTATTTAATTGGCTGTAATAAGTCGTGGCCACAAGATGATAAGTCGTGGCCACGAAATAATAAGTCGTGGCCACAAGATAATAACTCGTAGCCACGAGATAATATCTTGAGGCCACAAGATAATAAGTCGCGGCCACGACATAATATCTTGAGGCCACAATATAATAAGTTGTGGCCACGAGATAATAAGTCGTGGCCACGAGATAATATCTTGAGGCCACGAGATAATAAGTCGTGGCCACAAGATAATAAGTCGTGGCCACAAGATAATAACTCGTGGCCACGAGATAATAAGTCGTGGCCACAAGATAATAACTCGTGGCCACGAGATAATAAGTCGTGGCCACGAGATAATAAGTCGTGGCCACAAGATAATAAGTCGTGGCCACGAGATAATATCTTGAGGCCTCAAGATAATAAGTCGTGGCCACGAGATAAAATAAAACTGCAAATGTCACCTCTATGCCACCGTAAGTTTCTGTTGATGTAAAAGGCAATATATATACAGTACCTCAGAAGATATGGTAGTGGTCGATGTGAAGGGTGCATCATCTTTTAGAATAAAAGCTTCCTCCACCAAGACTGCAGCAAGAAGTGGACTTTCATCATACAGCCGTCGAATGACAGAAGTCTAAAGTAATTGATTAATTGAATTCACTCAGCCTGTTTAAAGATCAACTTGGTATCCAATTATTTATATTTTTAGACTTTTCTTTCGATAGATATAAAACATAATTTGATTAAGGAAGACATTTAAAGAGGCAAATATTGGCGGACATTTCTTAACTAAGGGACACTTGCAGGGGCGTACCTCTGCTTATATGAGTGTACGCCGAGTGCCGGTTTCTGGCCGAAGGATCGCCAGAGACATATATATCAAATATAGCTATGTGCTATAACTAAGAATTTAGGGGATATTTAAGCTAATTGTACTACTATTGTCTTTATCTATAGTTATGAAAATAGTACATAAATTCAATGTAATAGACATAACAAGTAGTCTAACGTGTACACTGTTTTAAATAGTTCAAAAATATTTGCTTTTAGAAAAACAAAACATAGCCAGGTGTCTCTCTTGTAAATAAAATGGGTTTTATATCCTTTTGTAACAAGTTTAGTTTTTTCTTTGTTATTTTCTTTTGTTTCACTATAACTTAACATGAGATATAATCAAGGAAAATATGCTTTAGAATGATCTGTATGACTTTAATACAATCACAACAGCTTATATGTTTAGTGTAACGAAACGTTATCGTATTTACATCTGAAACGCAGTATCGCAATATCATTTAGCTTCCTTAAAATATTTTCAATGCGTATATTTCAATGCTGTAGACAACAAGCAATTATCATAGTATTGCAAGCAATCCATAAGTCCCCTACCGGTTAGAACCCCATCAACATTCTGAAGGGCCATTCACTAATGTTTCAATTTTTCTCTATTTTAAGTAAATTTGTTGGAAAAGTTCTTTAAAAGTGATCACAGGAAACAGTTTTTATGAACAGACAGACAGACGGACTGAAGGACACTCTAAAGTTAATATTTGAAACATCCCTGTTACCAAAATATAACATTTTAAAAGCAAAATTCTTAAGCAGGAGATAACTCTTGAATTAAAGATGGAATTTCATAAAAAAATTTCAGCTCTTTTTGACTTATCACAAATATTGTTATATTTGCCATGTTTTAAGGCCTATTTGTTGCCAAGGCAAACTGATATTTTTTCAAAATAGGAAGAACAGATAAGACATGCATAATCTCAAGACTGCCAACTACCCATATGTCAAGTTTCATAAAAATATTTCCAGTACTTTTTGAGTTATCACTGGATTCAGTTTATGTGTAAAATTTGCCATATTTTCAGTCTATGTGTTGCCATAGCAACCAGAATTTTCAACATAGGAAGAAAAGAAAAAGACGTGCATAATCTCAAGACTGCCATCTACCCATATGTCAATTTTCATAAAAATATTTCCAGTACTTTTTGCTTTATCACTGGATCCAGTATATGTGTAAAATTTGCCATATTTTCAGCCTATTTGTTGCCATAGCAACCAGAATTTTCAACATAGGAAGAAAAGAAAAAGACGTGCATAATCTCAAGACTGCCATCTACCCATATGTCAAGTTTCATAAAAATATTTCCAGTACTTTTTGCGTTATCACTGGATCCAGTTTATGTGTAAAATTTGCCATATTTTCAGCCTATTTGTTGCCATAGCAACCAGAATTTTCAACATAGGAAGAAAAGAAAAAGACGTGCATAATCTCCATACTGCCATCTATCCATATACCAAGTTTCATAAAAATATTTTCAGTACTTTTCAAGTTATCGCGGGATCCAGTTTTGTGGACGGACGGACTGACGGACTGACAGACGGACAGACGGACGGACGGACAGACGGACGGACGGACAGACGGACGGAGGGTAAACCTAAAGTCCCCTCCGGTAAACCGGTAGGGGACTAATAAATATTGTTTTTAACATTTTTGTTCTCAACTCTAGTCTTTCAATTTCCATTCGAAATATTTAAGTTATTTCATTACGAAGTTAAATGCCTCACGCACATAAAGCATGTTCCTTTTGTTATCTGAAGTCGGCGAAAAGAAAAGAATTTAGACATGATGTGTGTTATATGATTATACATTGTTCTCGTTCTATATTTGTCTATGTTTAATATGTATAGATGAGACTACGCATAATAAAGATGTAGTGATATATTTTGTAAATACTTGTATTCTTTTTAACGGTCAAATAAACAAAATTGGAATTTGGTTTGTGACGATGGATGTTGGCAATAGTTCGCTGCAAAGATCTGATTCACATAATTCATGAAATGAATATAAGTTTAATGAATATTACTAACTTAAAAATAATATACTGATTTATAGTTACAAGGTAAAATATAAAAAGACATTCCATACAGCTTACTCACTCCCTTCAATTGTGCTGCAAACGCCAAGTTGCAATCAAGCCACAGGTTCATTGCAGCCCGAAGTATATCGAGGTGATGGGCGAGGCAAGACATGTCGATTTTTTGTAGCTTACTTTGAAGTTGCAGTACATGAAAAACGGGCACATGACAAATCAGCACATAAATAAACATTCTAGTGTTCCGTGGTATACATGTTTTCTAAGTGTCATACCTCCTTTCCTTATCACAATGAATTTTTACTGGCTTGTTATCCATCGCTGGTTTGTTTTCAGCAGAGAATGACCTGTGCATGCGCAGAGAGGGTACAGTTTGAGCAGATGTCGCAAAGAGGGAACCGATATGGATATGCACCGTGCATATGCAAATTGACAAGAAATAGTACAATTCAAAACATTCCATGCACACCTATATTTATAGATAAAGTTATTAATAAAATTGGGTTTTTGGAAACCGATGTGGAAGTAACTTCTGAAAATAAAGTGCATAAATGGCCTTTTTCGTAATTTTAATTATGATTTAAATCATGTTTAGATGTCTTGGATAAAATTTATGTTTATTGCTTATTTATCGTACATAATCTTTAAACATGCCACTTTAAAGAAATAACATACAATACATTAGTTAATACAACGATAACCAACGCATCAGTAAATGAAATTAAATATAGATCTCATCTATTAGCTATGTAACATTCTAACACTCACGTGATTTTGTCACTATAGACAAAGAAGGAAAAAAACTGGTGTTAAACTGCCAATAAACACCGGTTAGGGACTACTTGTATATGCGCTGTTATGCTTTCACCCTCGATTGTATAGTTTACAAAGCATTTTAAAGCAACAATAAAAAGCATTTTTATTTATATTTTCGGTTCGTATAATGTTTTCTTTTCATACAATACCGAAATAATATCTCACATACACTAACGCCACATATTAGATCCATATCAGTTTATAAATATTTTGACAAAACGGCGCCAATCCGTAAGCAGCGTAATGACGTCATCCTAAGTAAACAACTCATTCATAAACAAACTGACGTTATTTCATACACACAAGAATGATAAATGGGGCACTGATGTAAACACAATACGACGTAAGTTTTTATTGTTGAAAACTTGATAAAATAACGTTGTTTTTTTTTTCTTATTATTTCTTTTGTTTAATAATTTCTATATCTTCGCAACAGTAGGGTGAGAAAATCGAACAGCGTTATAAGAAAATCGGCACCGGAAGTTATTTACACTTGAAAAATAACATTAGTGATTTTCCTTTTTTCATCGTGTTAGAATCGAAATAACATCGTCCTGAGAGGTGTATATCGGCTATTTAACACCGGTTTTGTCGTTTTGATGCGACAAAATTAACCACTCAGGCCTACGGCCTTCGTGGTCAATTCCTACGCATCAAAACTCCAAACCGGTGTTAAAATCTCAGGCCTATGTTATTTCTTAAATAGATCTATAAAATTTCTCAGTAAATGCGATAATTTACTTAATACATAATGAATCAAAGCACATAAGGCGTTGAATTTGTTTGGGTCTCAGAATGTCAGAAAGATGAAGGTTGTGAGATTATAAACCAATTTTATCCAACACATAAACTCCCTTATGTGCCCCATACAGTAGATTACGGACGCAGCTAGCAGCGACTAGGGTTTATTCATAGCGAAGCTGTAGCGACAAGGGTGCACATGTGTTAATAAACAAGTATTTATATATCGCCCATTCTCAATAAAATAAAGAATTTGAGGTTGGAAAATATTAAAAATTTGATGTTGTCATTGTGTCATTTTTTATCGCTGTTCAAAGTAAAAGTTTGCCAGAAAATTTTTCAACAAGAAACTATAATATAACAGGATGGCATTTATTTCAGTAATGACACCACTGTATTTCCTTTGTAACGTAGATTTCAGATCTAATAATGTAACATATTGGCTGCATATAAATAACAAATGTCTGTAAAATATATCAAAATCTGTAAATTATCTATCTAGAGGGACTTTCTAACCCAGGAAAATTCAATGAAGTTGGGTACCTTGCTAATTTTCAGTTAATTTCTTTAAAGTTAAATATTCGTAGAAAGCAAAAAGAGTCAACTTTTGAAACGATTATTTTATGTCTTCATTCAATGATATGTATCGTATATAATATATGAGAGGTCGATTGCATACACAAATATTGTATTAAGCAACCTTTTTCCAAAGCATTCAACTTTCCACTTTCTTCATATTTGGAAAATTTATTGCTAAGCAGTTCTATATTTGTCCCCATATAGCATGTCCCGTATGTTTCATTTTATTTAGATACAAGTAAAGGTTAAGAAACCAATTTTATTTTTTGTAAAATAATTTATATTTTTGGACATTATTTCAACATTATTATATATAGAATGAAATACCGCCAGTAAGCTCTTTGCAGAAACGAATAAGTTGTTGCTGAGAACCTCAACAGCTTGTAATATATTTTAACCTCTCTGCTGGTACATCAACATATTTTGAAAAAAATATTTCTTTTGCAAAAATACTTTTGTATCTCCTTACATCTTATACAAGGTAACCGTGACTAACAGGCAAGCTTATCCAAACTTTATCTTTAATTTTCAAAAATTGGTGAATTTTAAGTTGGAGTTACGTATGTTTCACACTGGCTTATTTATGAAGTTTATCACAAAATTGAAACTTACATGTAAAATCATTTTTTTTATTTAGGAATCAAATGTACATTATTCTATTGTCATAAAAATGCGATTTTATGTTTTTATATTTGCATGTGTAAACAATATAAAGTCTGTTGATAAAGTAACGTTTGTTTCACCGTGGTTACTTAAACAAGTTAAAACTCGACCAAAGTTAACAAAATTTACTTACTCATGTCAAATAGAAGTTAATATTGCTGTTATACGTACGTGCTTTCTGTCTTCAGTTTCCCTTTTGATAAAATTACTTTAAAAAGTTGGTAACGTATGTTTCTGTAACGTATGTTTCATTTTTACATTGAAAGTGGGTTGAAAAATGACGCAAGAGAGTATAACCCACCATAATTTTGGTTAAAGGCACATTATGCCTCAGATATTTTTTTTTTTAAATAAATTCTTTAGAAATGTAAAACACATGTTTAATAATGTTTTAATAATGGATTTAGAACATGTAGGATATTTAACAGCTGAAGAAAGTAGTGCTGAATGTGCAGTAATGTGTTGTAAATGTAGCAAAATGTAAATAAATAGTATTTTGACTTCCATACAAAATACTAATTCATTATAATTATACCAATTGCCAGCAAAGCAAAAGATATAAAGATAGTTCATTTATATGGCAGATAAGTATTTTTGTGAAACTTGTAACAAGACACCAAATATTTAATTTTTTGAGAAATAAAAATGATAGCATTTCTGACGCATAATGTGCCTTTAAGTATGCATCGATTCAATTATGTAATATATATTTCGCTTCTTATTGTTTGAGGTTTGTCATTATTTATTTATATGCATTTGGGGACATTTGATCATCCATTATATCAATGAAATTTTAACAATCAAATATAATTTTTACTAATAATTAAAGTGCATATACAGGCAGCAATGACTAATTGCACACGTTTCGTTTATTCTGGAACTTATTTTTCTGAAACACAATTTCAAAGTAAAAATTTCTAGGTAGCGACAGTAACGTATGTTACATTTTAGGGGCATTAATGGTACTTGTAAAAGAAAAATACCAGATAAAAAAGTAAGACTGATAGAGTCCCTATTAAACAAAGTGGTAGCCACCTTTCTAACAACGTTTTGACCTCAATAAAAAACTTCGTATAAGAGATACCCAATGATACATCAAATGCTGTGTTTTATTGAGAATGAGCGATATATCAATAGAATTTTTTGTGTGTGTACAGGTGTTCTCTATAATCATCTATCTGTTTAAAAAGGATAAAATATCATGGAAATGAGAGAACCGGAAAGTGTGCAATTAATGTTATAATTATATCTATAAATTCGTAATGGTAAGAAGACGATTATAAATTTAAAATACTATAGTTTTTATCTAAGAGTTGTTTTATTTTGAATGAATACCACGTTCATGACAATATAACACGTATATTACGCAATGGTTATCTTATCAAATACCTTTAAACCGACTAACAGTATAGTTGTACAATTTCTCACCGATTTGTATCAACGAGGATTAAGTTACATGGACATTTATACTGCTCGTTCAGCAATTAGTACTTTTGTAAAGATAACGGGGAAAATAACCATTCATAACGACGAGATAATAAGCAGATTCATGAAAGGATTATTTAATCTAAGACCATCATTGCCGAGATATAAATCAACATGGGATGTACTTAATGGCTGTGTATGTTATTTTTATTGGTAACTGCTCAACGCTCTCAAACTCTACATGTAATCAAGTTGAGTGATATTTGCTTCACTGAAAACTGTATTGTTATCAACGTTTCTCAGGTAATAAAACAAACACGACCAGGCGTACATATTGAACAAATGAAACTTCAAATGTACAAAAATAAAAATAATATGCATATCGTGGAATCTATCAGACAATAATAAGAGGATATTTTTTCGTTTGCGTGAAATATGGAATATATTTTCACGAAACATGATAAAATGCCACATATTTTCACGAGCCGGTACGGCGAGTGAAAATATGAGGCATTTTATCATGTTGAGTGAAAATATATACCATATTTCACGAAAAACGAAAAAATAACCTTTTTATTTAATTTCATTATCAAAGAAAAAGGTTACGAATCCCTTTGCTTGCTACAAACTGCAAGTGTACAACGCGCAGTAATTTATGCGTAAGCACGCGTTGTTTGGCGCTACATTGTGACGACATGTAAACAACTCTTTAAACGTCTGTACAGCGTTAATTACTGAATTAAAGATATTGGTGTTCGGATTAATTTTCTTAGTTAGACCATTTTCTATCATGCTAGATAGTTTTCAAAACAAAATTCAAGAAAAAGTTGTTTTGTATTCATCAGATTTTTCAAACAAAATGGCGAAAGAAGTCCCTTAAAATAAATATGAGTTTTGACTCCGCCCACTTTCATATTTATATTTCATATTTATTTTTAAAAAATATGAAATATATTTGACAGATATAGCACCATATTTATTGGGTAAAATTAAATAAATAGAACGTACAAAAACGTTGAGAAATAGTGAGAGATTATTGATATCTACGATTCCACCTTATAAATCGGTTTCAAAACAAACTCTGTCACGGTGGCTAAATCTGACAATGCTTAGAGCAGGCATTCCAAATCAATTTAAACCTCATAGTACTAGAGCTGCTTCATCTTCCTGTGCATTTCGAAAAGGAATGATATTGACAGATATTATAAAATATGCGCAGGATGGAGTAATGTATCAGTATTTGCAAAATGTTATAATAAGCCCTTGATAAACAGGGAGGCAAATACATTTCAGAACAATGTTCTAGAGAGCTACTGTACGGATCACGGATAAATCCGTGTACGGATTAACCAATAGACTTGTGAACATTATATTATCATATTCAAACATGTTTTTTTTATATTTTGGATTGTCATAAATATATTACTACCAAGAAACAATATATTCCAGAAAAGTATGCATTGTATTATTTTTTGTTCACAATATATGACAAGAAATATACTCTGAATAATCTGTGGGGCCCATAAGGGAGTTTATGTGTTGGATAAAATTGATTGATTAAGCGAGACTTATAATTAAGTACCGCTCAAGCCGGTGCTAGGGGGCGTGGGCGATGTTGCACTTATTCATTATCTCTCATGTACAGACTCAATCAAACCGAGTCTGCAATTCTTATGTAATTTTGTTGTGATTAATGCTTCCAAGGGATCACTTTGTTTCCAGAATTTTGTACTTCACAACAGCAGGTATCAAGTGCCGTGTGGCAGCTGTAAAAAGTTTCCCCGTACTTCACTTCAGTGTTGTTATATTTTCTGGTCATTCGGGATCATTGATGCCAGCACTATTAAGTGTTGAGAATTGAGTACCGCTCAAGCCGGTGCTAGGGGGCATGAGGGATGTTGCACTTATTCATTATCTCTCATGTACAGACTCATTCAAACCGAGTCTGCAATTCTTAGGTAATTTTGTTGTGATTAATGCTTCCGAGGGATCACTTTGTTTCCAGAATTTTGTACTTCACAACAGCAGGTGGCAAGTGCCGTGTGGCAGCTGTAAAAAGTTGCCCCGTACTTCACTTCAGTGTTGTTATATTTTCAGGTCATTCGGGATCATTGATGCCAGCACTATTAAGTGTTGAGAATTGAATACCGCTCAAGCCGGTGCTAGGGGGCATGAGGGATGTTGCACTTTTTTATTATCTCTCATGTACAGACTCATTCAAACTAAGTCTGCAATTCTTAGGTAATTTTGTTGTGATTAATGCTTCCGAGGGATCACTTTGTTTCCAGAATTTTGTACTTCATGCAACAGCAGGTGGCAAGTGCCGTGTGGCAGCTGTAAAAAGTTGCCCCGTACTTCACTTCAGTGTTGTTATATTTTCTGGTCATTCGGGATAATTGCATGATGCCAGCACTATTAAGTGTTGAGAATTGAGTACCGCTCAAGCCGGTGCTATGGGGCGTGAGCGATGTTGCACTTATTCATTTTCTCTCATGTACAGACTCAATCAAACCGAGTCTGCAATTCTTATGTTATTTTGTTGTGATTAATGCTTCCGAGGGATCACTTTGATTCCAGAATTTACCTTTGGAAAAGGGAAGGCGAAGGTTGATCATAATTTTATATTATATGAGTGTTAAAACTCATTTATTAAGGGCAACAAATAACACAAACTGTTTGTTAAACTCTTCACTTCTACTACTAAATCATGTATTGCGAATGTTAAAGATATTGATATGAACACAAAAATAGTAAAATTTTCCAGATGAGGAAGAGACGATATAATCACTTTGAGCTTTGTCCCCATATGCAAATATGACAAGAAAAAGAACAATTTATTGAAACGTTTTTAAAACATTCCATCAATTACCAGTTTTAAAAATATTCAACATTAAAATAAGCCAGAACTCCAAAAATATTGCTATGAAAATAATGCCCCTTGTCTTGGAACAGGGCCTTGTAATAAGAAATTTTATGTTAATTAAAGTCATTCTTAACATTTTTAAAGCAGGTAAATTACAAAAAATATAGCTTAAAAACTCTTCATATTGCAGCAATCACAGTAGCTAGATTTTCCTTTGAAAATAAACACTTTAAACACGACTAAATGGTTCTTAACACTACACTTCTCTATGTAATTCCATGTATGGAATGTTAAAACTTTCATTAATTTCCTATGCCCAAGACAAAAAAAATATACAAAGATATTAAAGGGGATTAACTCCATTATGTTAACAGTTTTGACTTTGACACTGCTCTTCTCATTGTCTAAAGAAATGTTATGCCTCATATGAAAAATATGTCAGAACAAGAGTTGTCAGTAAAGCAGTGTGCACGACTACACTAAGTGTATGATAGTAAACAATAGTTGTCCGTAGGACAGCACGCTCGACTATTCTTAGTGCTTGATAGTAAAAGAACCTTGATAATGTAAAATTCAAGTTAACAAAAGGGCCAATTTTTCTTTAAATCCATGTTACAGTTATGGCCTTGGACGGGGTCATATAATGCTCTTAAAGAAGTGTTTAAAATTTCAGCTTGTTCAAAGTCAGATGTAAATGGAATATGAAAATATCTGAGGTGGTATGCAAACTTTAATTTAAATTCTAAGTCAAAAAGGGGGCAATTATTTGGTCAAAATGCTCGATAGTTTCCTCCTCTTGTCATGATGGTGAACAAGTTTACAAAGTTTCAAAGTCATATGTCAATGGAATTTGTAAATATTTGAGGTATCACAAAAACTTTAACGAAAATTCTAAGTCGAAAAAGGGGCATAATTCTGTCAAAATACTTGATAGAGTTACCAGCCCCAGTCTACAGGTTTGGGTCATAATGGTGAACAAGTGTGCAAAGTTTCAATGGACTTGGAAAATATTTGAGGTGTTGCAAAAACTTTAACATAAATTCTAAGTCAAACAAGGGTGCCATAGTAAAAAAATACGCCCGTTTATGAAAGCTTTAGATGAAGATGGGGGCATTATGGATAAGTGTTATCTAGCAAGCAAGTTTTTATTCTTGGCACTGTGTTGTTAAATGAACCTTAAAACAAATCAGTAGGGAAGATATGCACAGGATGTGTGACCTTGACCTTGGTCGCAGGGACCTGAATTTTATGCACGGCACTCAGCCTCACAATGATGAACATTTGTGCCAAATTATATTGAAATCCCTCTATGCATGTAGAAGTTTTTGCTGCCAGACAAGCGTTTTTCTATGAAGCTCTAACTGTGACCTTCACCTTTGACCTAGAGACTTGGTTCATGTGCAGGGCACTAGCGTCTCACGGTGGTGAACAATTCTATAAAGTAACATTAAAATTCCTCCATGCATGTAGAAAATATGCTCCGGACAACATCTGGATATTTAATCATCTCCAGTGACCTTGACCTTGCAAATATTAACCTAAATTAAATGTGTCACACCTGTAGTCATGATAGTTACCATTTGTGCTACAATCCATCAATAAATGATGACTAAATGGTCCCTATACACATCTTCAAATTTTTATCTGAACTTTGACCTCTATGTGTAACCTTGACTTTGGTCGCAGGGAAACATATGTGCCAAGTTATATTGAAATCCCTCTATGAATGTGAAAGTTTTGCTTCGGACAAGCGTTTTTCAACGAGCTCCAAGTGTGACCTTGACCTTTGACCTAGTTCATGTGCGTGACATGGCTTCTCATCATGGTGAACATTTCTATGAAATTTCATTAAAATCCCTCCATGCGTGTAGGAGATATGCTCCGGACAAAATCTGGATATTTCATCATCTTTAATGACCTTGACCTTGTATATATTGACCTAAATTATATGTATCACAGCCATAGACTTGATAATGACCATTTGTGTTACCATCCCTCAATAAATGATGACTAAATGGTCCATATACACATCTTCATATTTTTATCTGAACTTTGACCTGTATGTGTGACCTTGACCTTAGAAGCAAGGACCTGAATCTTGCGCGCAACACTCCGCCTCACAATGGTGAATATTTGTGCCAAGTAATATTGAAATCCCTCTATACATGTGGAAGTTTTGCTCCGGACAAGCATTTTTCAATGAGCTCCAAGTGTGACCTTGACCTTTGACCTGGTTCATGTGTGCGACACTGCTCCTCATAGTGGTGAACATTTCTATGAAGTTTCATTAAAATCCCTCCATACATGTAGGAGATATGCTCCGGACAAAATTAGACGCCGTCTGCCCGCCCACCAGGGGCGTATAACAAGAGCTGTCCGTAAGACAGCGCGCTCGACTTTTTTATTGCTTGCCAATAAAAAAAGTTTTTGCAGTAAAAGGCAATACAAGAATCTCTGTATTTTTAAAGTGAACAATGGCCATGAGCATTAAGATATTTAGTGAAGAATTATTTTACTGAATTGTGTGATACCCTTGAACACTGCAGCAAAGTTTGAAATGTTTAAGTCAAAAGAGGGCTGGTAAGAAAGAAAAAAAAACTGAGTTGAGCCTTAAATAAATTTAATAGTATTAAACCGCACTTTGAGAGAATAAGGTATTTTTACGTCACTCAGAACACCTTGGTAAATGACATAATAAACATAATTTTTCAAGAAATCTATGCCAAGGAAGCAGTATATTTTTGTACAATCAGCATAATATATAGATTTGACTTTGTATGTGAAAGTATTATAGTTACCTTATAATACAAGTAATAGATAAATTTTATCAAGCTTTTTTAGATGTTGTCAGTTGGTCACAAGTGGATCTCTTTCACACAGGCTGTGGGTGACTGGTTACTTTTCGTGGGTCCACTATGTAGATAATGCGTTGTAAACTGATATTTGAATTACATGAAGGAAGTTCAATTCATTATTTAATGTCATGCTAAATGTTCATGAAATCGTGACATTGAGTATATTTTTACCAATTGGGCATCTCGTTGAACACATTCATTCTCACTATCTTCGAATGCTCCTAATTTCTGTATGTAAGCACAGTGTAGCATCACGAAACTGAATATAAGTTATATGATTTACTGGTAAAAGCCAATTCATGAAGTCTATCAGTCTGCAATATATTACAAATTATCAATTTACACTATTTATGTCATATGTACACATGTTCCAAAGAACTGTAAATTTTTAAGATTCACATCTCAGTTGAAGAAGAACTGGTTTGTGGTCTGAAGAAGTAAGTCTCCAGCACAGAAAAACTAGCAAACTGTTAGATCTCGTGTAACGTATACATGATCTATTAATGTTTGAAAGTCTGTTGTGGAGCAGTTTCAACAAGTTGTGGCACAGTGAAGTACATGGCTTTCAATATAAGTATCTCTCGGTATCTTTTTTAAATCATGATTGAAATCACCAATATAAATCTGCGGCTGCTGTGTATTGTCCTTTGATATGTTAGATAGGAATGTTTTTACAGTATTCTTCTTTGTTTTTGGAGATACATATAATCCAGCAACATTGCAAGTCGATAAAAGGCCTTAATTTTTAAAACAAATCCTTGACAGAGGTACCTTCTCTTGCGTACAGATGGGGGTAATGATGTGAAATAGCATTAAAAGTTTCAAAGCAATATCTCAAAGGGTTAAGGCAATAAGTGGATTTTACCCATATTCAATGTATTTTCTAAGTTAAAAAGGGGCATAATTCTGTCAAAAACCTTGACAGAGTTATGTCCTCTTGTCTGTTGATGAAGGTCGTGATGGTAAACAAGTATGGTCAGTTTCAAAGCAATACCTCCAATGGTTTTGAAATAAAGTGAGGTGGTACAAAAAACTTAACCAAGCTCAATACACTTTCTAAGTCAAAAAAGGGCCATAATTCTGTCAAAAACCTTGACAGAGTTATGTACTCTTGTCTGTAGATGGAGGTTATGATGGTGAACAAGTATGGTAAGTTTCAAAGCCATACTTGTAATACTTCTGAAATAAAGTGGGGTGGTACGAAAAACTTAACCAAGGTGTGACGCCAACGCCGACGCCGGGGCGAGTAGGATAGCTCCCCTTTTCATAGAAAAGTCGAGCTAAAAAGGGGTATAATTCCGTCAAAATGCTTGATAAAGTGACCTCCTCCTGTCTTCAGGTAAGGGCCATGAAGGTTAACATGTGTGCAAAGTTTCAAAACCTTATGTCAATGGACTTTGAAAATATTCGAGGTAAAAAAAAAAAAGTTACACAGATACCAGGGTGACTACAATAGCTCTACCTATTTTTATCGAATAGTCAAGCTAACAAGAGCCACCGCCGGGCGGGGGCAACGCTCGACTTTTTACTTTTTCTAAACGCAAACATAGAAAGGTTTGAACATATATTGACGTTTCCTTTTTATAAATTTAGTTGGTCTGTCTTGTCACATTAGTTTTGTTTATATATTTTGTATATATATGAATAGAAACATTAAGCATATTTCTAAAAATAGCAACAGTACTCAATTTCTTAAAATAGCAACATGACGCAATTTCTAAAAAAATAGAAAAAAAAAAAGACGCAATTTCTAAAAATAGAAAAAAATGACATAACTTCTAAAAATAAAAAATGACGCAATTTCTAAAAATAGCAACAATGATGCAATTTCTAAAAATAGAAAAAAATGACGCAATTTCTAAAAAAATAGAAAAAAAATGACGCAATTTCTAAAAAATAGCAACAGCAATTTCTAAAAAAATAGCAACAATGCAGCAATTTCTAAAAAATAAAAAAAATAACGCAATTTCTAAAAATAGAAAAAAATGACGCAATTTCTAAAAATAGAAAAAAAATGACGCAATTTCTAAAAATAGAAAAAAATGACGCAATTTCTAAAAATAGAAACAATGACGCAATTTTATATATCTATATATATATATGCATATATATATTCAAAAAAAAAAAAATATATATATATATACATGTATATATATGTATATATATTTGATATATATATATATATATATATATGTGTATATATATCTATGTATATATATATAGATATATATATATATGCATATATATATCTATATATATATGTATATTATATATATATACACATGTATATATATGTATATATATATTTGATATATATATATATATCTATATATATACATGCATATATATATATATATATATATTCAAAAAAAAATATATATATATATACATGTAAATATATATATATATTTGATAATATATATATATATATATATATATATGCATATATATATTCAAAAAAAAAAAATAAAAAATATATATATATATATATATGTATATATATATATATGCGTATATATATATATATGTATATATATATTTTTATATATATATATACACATGTATATATATGTATATATATATATATATTTTGATATATATATATATATATATATATATATATATATATATATATATATAAAAAAGTATGTTTTGGGAAATGCACAGTACAAAGTTCTTTAATTTTTTATACGTTTATTTCTGTTAGCGCTTTCAAATGTTTCTACATATCTTCAGACAGTAACGTATAATATAAACATAACAAATATAACAATGACGTAACGTTATAAAAGTGCGGGAAACGTAAAAATACGACGTTGCGCTGGAAATGAGATATTCTTTTACCTTCTATATAAGAAGTATGAAATTGCTACAAAAATACATAGGGTAAATATTCTATAAAGGGAGGTAATAAATAAGTATTAAAATTCAAAGCATTGAGTAATTTTAGAAGTAGATACAACGTTTGCATTACCTATAAATACTTTTTAATATTAGTGAGCTAAAAACGAGTAAAAATATGTCAGAAAATGTTTTACTTGAAACTATGTGGAAATGGAAAAATATTTACTTATATAAATGTAAAGATTTTGCATGAACCTTTACATAGACTAAATAAAGGGAGGTAATAAATATGCTTTAAAAATGAAAAGCATTGACTTATCATAGAAGTAAATGTAAAATTTGTATTACTAATAAGTACTTTTTTATACGAATTAGCTAAACGAGTAATAAAATATCAGAAAGAAAAGTAACTTAAAACCATGTGGAAATGTAAAATAATTATTATATATAAATACCCAAGTTTATTGTAGTAGGTTAATGTGAGCTGTTTAATTGTGGCTTTAATATGCTTATAAGAAATAATTCTTTTTCATCTCTGAAATGATCATCAATCTTCAGTACTTTATATAGGGGAAATATATTAAACTTTCCCCCTGAACACTCATGTAGATGTTTATTCACCTTAAAGAAAACGAAGTGACTCTGTATTAGTTTGTTGTCTATGTAAATTCATTCGTAAGTTTAATCCATTTTTAGTTTGCCCAATATAAAATTGTTGACAATTTGGACAAATAATACTATATATTACATTTTTAGTTATACAGGTCATACTTTGTTTTACTGTGAAATTTTTGCCATTTATAAACTGAATTGTGTTACCTTCGATAATTGAAGGACATGTCTTACACCTGCTTCTGTTACATTTTGTTACAGACGGAATGTCCACTTTCATATCAAATCTGGAGGGTGATAAAATTTGTTTTAAGTTTTTTCGGCTGTCTTTTACTGTTTATAATTCTTTTCTTTTGTAATATATTCTTCATTCTTTCACTCTTTTGTAGAATTGTTTTTACAAGAATTTATAACTGGGAACATGTTTGTATTTCTGGGATTGTGGGTTGAAACGAAAGGGATAACATCATGAGCGGAAGTACGAATGTCTTCACGATCAGTGGTCTTGATGGGTCCCTTAGATATAGCCTGCTCTATTCCATGTTGTATCAGTACATCTGGATAATTCTGTTGTTTTAACTGTAATTTTAATTCTGTCAGACGCTTTTTCTTGTAAGTCTTTATTTTTCACGATAGTAATAATTCTTGAAGCTAAATTGAATGGTATATTAACTTTAGTATGCTTAGGATGACATGATCTAAAATCTAAATAGTTGTGTGTATCCGTAGGTTTACAGTATAAATCTGTAGAAATGTTATTTCCTGACTTCAAAAACAAGAATATCCAAAAAAGCCATCGCAGTTTCACTTTCATTATATGTGAATTGTATACTTTGATGCAAGTTATTAAGTTCGTTTAAAAAATCAGACGTGTAAATTTCTTTTTGGTAAAATTAAAAAGCAATCGTCAAGAAATCTCTTCCAGTTAAGTCTTAAATAGCTTGAAAATTCATTGTTGTATTTAGTTTTCATCCTTTCATAAAGAGTTTCTTCTAAGTATCCGAGGACTAAGGTAGCGTAAGTTGGAGCGATAATAGTACCCATAGCTGCACCTTTTTTCTGAATATAGTATTTTCCGTCGAAGTAGAATACGTTGTTGTACAAAATAAGTTTTAGCGATTTTATTATGAAATTATGTTGAAATCGTTTGTCTATCTTTTCTGGCATTTTTTCCATCCAGAATATTACAGCTTTCAATCCAAGATCGTGGGGAATATTGGAATATAAGTTTATTACATCGAAAGTGACTAGTTTAGATTCATGATCTTTTATGTGTTCTGGTAAATATTTCAGAAAGTCTAAATCATCTCTAATAAAACTAGGAACACATTTACATAGAGGTTTAAGAATTATATCTAATAGTCGGCTGAGTCTTTGTGTTATGCTATTAGGTCCTCCACATATAGGTCTAAAAGGTAAATCGTTAGGATCACAAACTTTCAGATATTCTGACTGTTGTTCGTTCAATGAAGCAGCAATTGTTTTACTTTTGTGAATTTTTGGTAAACCATAGAAATAACTTGTTTGTGTGTTCAAAATTTGTTAGATAGTCCGATTCTTCTTTCATAAGGCCATCACCGTATTTTCTAATAATGTCATGTAAAACATGTTTAGTTCTTAAATCTGCTCCTTCATCTGTTTCTTCGTAATAAATAGGATCATTTAATATAGATAAAATCTTCTCTTTGTAAAAAGTATTATTCATGCAAACAACAGCACCTCCTTTATCAGCCTCATATATATGTATATATATATATTTTATTATTCAAAAAAAAAAAAAAAAATATATATATATATATATATCTATATATATATATAATATATATGTGTGTATATATATATATGTATATATATATATTTATATATATATACACATGTATATATATATTTATTTAATTTTACCCATGAAATATTGTGCTATATCAGTCAAAATATACTTCATATTTTTTAAAAATAAATATGAAATATAAATATGAAAGTGGGAGAGTCAAAACTCATATTTATTTTACGGGACTTCTTTTCGCCATTTTGTTTGAAAAATTTGAAAATTCAAAAACAAATTTTTTGTCGAATTTTGTTTTGAAAACTATCTAGAATGATAGAAAACGGTCTAACTAAGAAAATAAATCCGAACACCAATATCTTTAATTCAGCCATGAACGCTGTACAGACGTTTAAAGAGTTGTTTACGTGACGTCACAATGTAGCGCTAAATATCACGTGCAAAACAAGACAATAATTATATTACTGGGTGCTGTACAATTGCAGTTTGCATAACAAGCAAGGGGGTTCGTAACCTTTTTCTTTGATGATGATATTAAATAAAAAGGTTATTTTTTTCGTTTTTCGTGAAATATGGTATATATTTCACTCAACATGATAAAATGCCACATATTTTCACTCGCCGTCCCGGCTCGTGAAAATATGTGGCATTTTATCATGTTTCGTGAAAATATATTCCATATTTCACTCAAACGAAAAATATCCTCTTAATATTTGATATATATATATATATCTATATATATATATACATGCATATATATATATATATATACATATATATATATATATATATGCATATATGTATTCAAAAAAAAAAAAATATATATATATATATATATATATATATATATATATATGCATGCATATATATATTCAAAAAAAAAATAAAAAATATATATATATATATATATCTATATATATATATATATATGTGTGTATATATATATATGTATATATATATATTTTATATATATATACACATGTATATATATATATATATTTGATATATATATATATATATATATCTATATATATATACATGCATATATATATACATATATATATATATATATATATATATATATATATATATATATATATATATATATATATATATGCATATATGTATTCAAAAAAAAAAAAATATATATATATATATGTGTATATATATATAATATGTATATATATATATATATTTTATATATATATATATATATATATACACATGTATATATATGTATATATATATATTTGATATATATATATATCTATATATATACATGCATATATATATATATATTTATATATATATATATATATATATATACACACACACACACACACACACACACATTTATATAATTAGCAAAGTTACAGTCAGTTACTGCCAAAACAATGAAAATTTCAATAATTTGACCTTCAAAGACAATGTCATTAATGAGTGAAGGTCAAGGTCTTTCGGTATATTTTTAACAGTTATCTTTGAAGATTATTATGTTCAAGTTTGAAGACAATCCATTCAAAAATAACAAAGTTACAGCTAATAATAGCCAAAAAAAATAAAATTTCAATAATTTGACCTTCAAAGTCAAGGTCATTGATGAGTGAAGGTCAAGGTCTGACTGGTTATTTTTAAGGGATATCCTTGAAGATTATCATGTTCAAGTTTGAAGACAATCCATTCAAAAATAACAAAGTTACAGCCAATAACAGCATGAACAAGCAAAAATTGGACTTTTAACCTTGAAGGTCAAGGTCATTTATGGATGAAGGTCAAGGTTAGTGTGGTCTACTGAAAGGTCTTGTCCCAAGGGTTGTTGTGGCCAAGTATGAAGACAATACACCAAGAAATAAAAAAGTTATGATCCAGGTACAAGTTTTCGGACGGCAACGGCAACGGCGACCTGACTATAACAATACCTCTACTTTTTTTTTCAAAAAAAAAAAGTCGAGCTAAAAATGCCTAGTAGATTTCTCTTTGTTTACAAA
>NW_026859917.1:0-7161 GCF_026571515.1 Ruditapes philippinarum
AGTACGAAAAATCTGCATATATTGCAAAGTTCTTATAATAAATGAAAACGCGCAATTTTTGAGTTTTGGTTGTTAGGGTATAGATCGTAGCTTGCATCTACAAATATTGTTTCATCTTAAAAGCCGCCCTTTTCTGGCAATGAAAAGTAAAGGATGAAGTAAAGTCATGCATAAAGGTATCGTTGCACCAGTGACTATTAGATGACATAGATGTAACACTCACCAAGACAAGTGACAATTAGTTTGATGTATTGACCTCAAATTTAGGCATTGCCTTATAAAGGAATATGGGTGATACTTTAATGACATCTTTCTTTAGGCATGTCTGGAGGAAAGGTCATTTTGCAGCTTTTACTTTTTAAGAACCCGGAATCGGCGCGCCTAGAGACAGATGAAATATAGACACACACATGGCTTCATCGGTTCTGCTGGAATCGACTGGATCTACGGACACTTGGATATACCGGCACTGTTTCTTGAGACTAAAAGAAATCAAAATATCTTAGACTAATTTCACTAATTTGTCATCAAAAATCGATATTATTTGACCAAAAATAAAGCAGAAAATGCAAACGTATTTAGTATGAACTTCAATTTGAATCGCTGGTCCTGATCAAATTTTGGAATGCCCTTTAAACAGACCAAAGTAAGAAAACACTTTGATACCATCCCGACCGGATCCCCTCAAGTATCCCGAGATTAATTCCGACGACGGCATAAACTGTATAGTAAGATAAATGATAAAAGGTAATACTGACCCACGGTTAGTCTGTTCAATGTTCCATCCAAAACACAAGGTGATTCACAGAGAGAGTCCTGAAACAAGAACGTTTACAGCTTTTTAAAAACATATCCCCCCCCCCCCCCAAAAAAAAAAAAACCCCAAAAAACAACAAAACTGTTGTGTATCTCTCTGCCTTATAACATTACTATAGAGGTGATTGATTTTTCCTGTTTTCTGTTTTAGTTATTATTAATAAAATGGGCAATTTTTAACGAAAAATGTAAGCCTTATTTTAATGTGTACGTATAACATTCAATTAGGAAATGATTAACAATAAAAATATTGAAGTTCCTTTGCTGTTTTATTCAAATATAGAACTATTTGAAAGTTAGCCATTTAAAAAAATTCTTTTAAATAGTGATTCCATGAAATAAAAAAAAGAAAGAAAATGATTTTCACTCATTTATATTTTGTATGTCTCACAGTAAGCAATGCCAAAATGAATCAGCTTCATTTAAAATATTTGGTCAGTTTTGCTGCCCCTGTTACTCGTTTCATGTTACTCATTTCAAGCCATATATTTGCACAAATTCGGCGTTAGTTGTTCACAATTCGAGTTTTTTTTTGTACAGGAAATTTTTTGGAGGAAAAAATCAGCAAAAACTTTTTTGCTATTTTTACTACAATTTTCTTCTCAACATGAAAAACTTGGGGAAAAATTTTGTCCTCGGTTTTTGGCTAAAAATTTAAAATTTTCCTTTATTGTAAAAGGGTTAAACCTTTAAAATGAAAATATTTTTTTTTTGTTTAAATTTTTAAAAATAAAGAAATGAAAGGTTTACTCTCAAATTTTTTCAAAACCAAAAAAACACACAGTGATTTACCCAAAAAGGGGGGACAAATTTCCCGTCCTTATTAAAAAGGAAATTAAATGGGTTATCTTTCAATGCAAAATTTTTCCCCCCTTATTTAAAATTACATTTTATTACAATAAACATCATAAAATGTATTTAAAAATGATTTTTAGACAATTTTTTATTTTTTTTTTACAGAAATGGAGTAATAAAACAAGCAGACGTTTCGGGGCTAGAAGTTTTTATTTATCCTTGCAAATACAAAATAACACAAAGTAGTAAAATAGGTTACATTCTTGTTGCGAATATAGATACAGTGATCTCGCCCATTCCGAACCAGTCAAAAATGAGGATCATTTCCAAGCTTTTTAGGTCGCGAGCGTGCAGACGGCCACAAAAAATCGTAAGTAAGTTATTGTTTTAGGTTTATAATCGAAGCACTAATACAATCAATTCAGCGTTAGTAAGGCATAAAAAATATTCTTACATTATCTGTATTTTTAGTTTGTTTAAGTGTCATATTTTTCCCGTATGCGTTAAATCTGTCGAATGAAAAAAAATTTTCAAAATGAAAAAGGCGCTTGCATTTTTAGTTAATTCCCGAAACGAAACAAAATGAACATTGATAAAAAGCAAATTTTATGTGCTTTCAAAGCCATAATAATCACAATACAAAATAATTTTAAAATTTAAACGTAAAAGGCTGTAATTACTGACATCAATCTTTTTTTGTGTATTCCGAAATCACCTTTTTTTTTTCGGCGGCACGAAATACCCAAATACCGTACACCCTAAATATACCCAAAATATCAACAAACGCAATATTTATTTTTTGTTTGCATAAAATATAGATAATGATTATAATTTAAGAAAATAAATATTTATATAATAATATGACTTAGCCTGCTATAACTTTCATTTATTCCATTGAAATGGGCAGTTAAGATGTTGTAAGTTTTTATAGATATATATTATAATAGTATTCTGCTGCTGCGTGAAATAAGGGTTTAAAGATACATACATGTATTTATTATTTTGACCATCATTTGACACTGACCACGATTATTTGATAGAAACATTGTTTAGATATATGTATGATTAGGATAAATTTCAATAATACTTATATTTTCCGTGGATTTAATTGATTTCTAGGCCCTTACGTAAAGTTAGAATTTTCTTCCTTTTTTGTGACTTCTTTATTTCTTCGGGAATTTAATGTAAACTTCAAAAATATATGTTTTATCAAACACTTACATATAATAATTTTTTAATGAGATTTAATTTAAAATGTGCAGCTTCTTGTATTTTCAGAAGTATTTCCATTTTTGAAATTATTTTACACCTATATGAAAAATTGTTATTATATTTGGAACCGCCTCAGTGGTCGAGGGGTTAAAGAGTCTATGACTTTATTCCTCGATCTCCGGGAGATGCTTTGATAGTTAAGTACTGAGGAAGGTAGTCTAGTACTGGTGTAACTTTGGAGGAACGATGGTCAGGAAATCTACCCGCCTATATGACTAAAATCTAATGGGAAAAGGCCGTAAAATGTAACCCAAACAAACAACTCAAAATTATATATTTGAGTACTTTATTAACTCATAATACATATGTTTTTATCATTCATTATACTTTTTTGTCTTTTGTATCTAATTAACAAGAGCAACTGCCTAGTCCTGACAGCTCTTGCTTAAACTTTACCTGCCTATAACCTGCCAAAAGCAGGGGATTCTTAAACATTATCCTATTGAAATGTATTTGATTTTTGCAAAATAAAATATGAAACATTTTTTTTTTTTTACATCACTTTTGCCACTATTATTTGTACAAAATGGCATGTATATAATCCCTTCCAGAGAATACTATGAAATTGCCGTTTCCTTCAGGTACATGTCCAATATTGTACAGTGTAAAATGTAAAAATAATTCATTATTTCGTTTTATACATTCCATTTTACATATCTACATCTTTTTTTAGATGGATAAACCTAGAAAAAATGCCAACGTCCAGCTGAGGTGTCTGCCAGAAATGTTAGAAAGTTAAAAAAAATTACTCTAACTTCACACCAAGCAAAGAAAGCCAAGGACGCTGAGATTACCAAAATCTCAAGGGAGAGTGACATTCTAGGTCTACCAACATGGTCACAGACTGCTCATATGACTGCAAAATGATTACAATATATTTCATTTATGCCAGAGGGGACGCCCATGGATTTGTTCAGATTTTATAGTACTTAATGATTTTTAAAAAGTCATGGACATATGCTTAATATATAAAATACATATTATAAAATGTGTTATGTTTTACAAAATTTACATCATTGACAAACCCAGTTCTCAAACCTCTAAGCATTCCTGAGTCTTTTTAGTAAAGAAGAAAATAAATCTTTATTCTTCACATATAGGTAGACAGTCAATTGAATCTTTATTTAACATTTCTGTAAGTTTTGGCTGAAATAATCTTGAATTAACATTTCTGTAAGCATGGTAAGTTTTGGCTGAAATGAAACAATTAGAAAAGCCTGTTTTCCATCCTGAAAAAAACACAACTCCCTTACAAAACTGGCATGGCCTCTTAGTTTAGCCAAAGAAGTGATTGTCACAAGACTATCACATGACATATATATATAAGTACCCTACAGGGTGCAGGTACCTGGTTTATGATCTGTTTGCTTCGTATATTCATTTTGTTATCACATTAGTTTAACAACTCTTTAAACGTTTGAACAGCGTTAATGGCTGAATTAAAAGATACTGGTGTTTCGGATTTATTTTCTTAGAACATTTTCTATCATTCTAGATAGTTTTCAAAACAAAATTCATATTTTAGTTTTCACAATATGTTTATAGCGTATAGATCTAGTTGTAGCAATTTGCATAAAATTAATCAAATGTGTTATATAATTATTCGTTCCTAAACAATGTTTTCATTTGACAGCAGCAAGACATGTCTGCTTTTTTATGCTAACGCGTTAATGACAAAGCCACTTCTTAGTAAAAAATGAACAGGCAGCTCATAAATGAAAGGTTTGATAAAGGATAGGCACTTAAATGAATGCTATATAAAGAAACTGTATTTTAAACTGGCTACCTTGAATGTTATTAGAATATATCACGATATATTACTTGTTGGTTGAACCGATCACGGTATTATGTCACTATGAACTGAATTAAGAAAAATAATTTCCGACCATTTCGTTAATTTTGCGGTGATTCGGAAAAGGCGAGTATGACCCGGATTAGGCAAGGTACCAGTCTAAATTTTCTTGGAAATTCCGGTATTAAATCAAATTTAAAGGCAATTTCATTTTGCGCTATTTTAATCATGACATATTTATCTATATTTTAAAATATTCTTTTTAATTTAAATAGATATTTATCGGCGTAATACAACAAAAGTATAAAAATTGGTTCGGAAAGGGCGAGTCCACTGTAATGAGCATAGGAACTCGAGAACGGGACCGCAGATTGCGGCGTATATTTTCGATCTTGTAACGGTTTTTAAATACGTTTCTGCTACATCTAAATATCTTTTTGTCTTTTCAGAGTGTATGGACTCAAAAAATATATTATCAATTGAACCCAATCTGTCTCTTTTAAAATTGGTCAAATTTTACGGTATTATAAAATAAAGTTTCCTTTTAAAAGGAAAGGCTTGCACAGTTGTGCCTTCATAAAGTGTTTATTTAGTTTTTTTTTTTTTTTTTGTAAAAACGAATATTTTTTGTCAAAACAATTTGAAATCTATTCTCTACCGTATTGTATAAAACTTGTAAAGAAAATAATCAATCATAAAAATACTAACTATTCTATCATTCTGAAAAGGAAACAAGTGTGAACATTTCATTTCCAGAGAAATCATTCGTTTTGGCAGTTTCTAATTTCATTTATATAGCATCTTTATGGACAAGTAAATGCACTAAAATACTTCGTTACGTGGTACCAATTAATAAGCATGTATCAACTATGTTACACAACCACAGATACGGTAAGGTTAATGATATGCATGGGCTATTTTTAGATTACCTCACTGCGTTCATTAGATCTAAATATAACTCGATCATGCACTAATATTCTCTGTGATTTGGTAAGCAAGACCACCCTTTGGAGACGTAACCATCCTCTATTGTATAAGGTATATATGTTAATTAATATACAAAACTAATACAGACAAAAACAATTATAAAAGAAACTAACTTTTGCGTCTTGAAAAAGAATTGAAACGTAACAATTTCGTTTATAATTTATTACGGTTTAAACCGATAAATCAAGTAAAAATAGAAATCCTATTTATATAAACAAACTGGGATTACCGAAGTAACTAAAATAGCTTAGATTTCCGTAATATTACTTCGTCTGATTCCGCAGTATGACGGATTCGCCCGAATTGTCACGACTGCAATCGGAACTACATCGGCTATAATCATTAAACCGAAGAGTGACGGAAAGGGCCAAAAAGTTGCGATTGGCACGATTGCAGTTGGTTTCTCGTTCAATCATGCACTAACAAATGTAAGCAGGAAACCACCTAACCGGAACAAGTTTTCCAAAACAAATGGGCTTCAAGCCAAAAAGACAAGGAGTGACATCCGCCATTTGCCGCAACGTTTTCGGCATGAGTTTTTCCCCTTTGGCTACATTTGATTACTATTTTTTCAGAATTTTGTTCCCGTTATTTTTGTCAACTATCAGGTATCGTCCGGATATAACGTTAACGGTTTATTGTTTGTACACGTGTTTACATGTATAGGCGGCATTATATCGGGTGTATTCGTGTTTTGATTTGTTAACATGGAGAAAACAGACACTTTAGTAATATGGTCAAACTGGTTTTGCCTAACTGAAAAAAGGATTATTAAAGCATGATCCATAGATAAATATTTAGGCACTCATCTGGTATTCATTACTAGAAAAATTTAAACAAAAATCAAGCATATCAAGGGGGATAACTTACGCCGAACGTTGCGGCAAATGGCGGATGTCACTCCTTTTCTTGTTGGAGAGGTCATCAGACCTCTCCACAGTGTTCAGACTGATTGCTGGCGGCATCCATTTTTGCGTATCTGATTGTAGTGAATGAATCTCATTTAAAGCGTAAAACCACTAGGAGCAGTCTACAAAAATTGTTTGCGCATGCTCCACTTCAAAATACGACTTAACTTAAACGAAAAATTAACATCGAAGTGAACAAATCGGTACAAAGAAAAATCGGAAAATATAATTTATGTAACTTAACACTACGTGAATGGTTCATTCTGTTTTAAACCGTATAAATCGATTATTCTTTTCTGAATAGCGATTTACTTTATCATGTTCCGAAAAAAAGTAACAGTGAACATCATAGCTACAATATCAGCGTACACTATTATATGACCGAGTGAACCGTGTATTGCTAACCAGTATGACTAAATTACGCAACGGAGATTTTTATGGCGCAAATCGCAAAAAAAAATGTTCTCAATTGTTCTTCAAATATTGTGGTTGGAGGCATGCAGGCTTTATATACTGTTTATTCCAATCAAATGATATAAACATTTTTTATGTAAATCTGGGACTTAAAAATTGTTTGATTAACATACTTTC
>NW_026859918.1:0-11312 GCF_026571515.1 Ruditapes philippinarum
TTTTGAATGTTCACATTTAGTCAATACAAGAAGCTGTATCTTGATAAATATTTCTATGAACGTCCAGTGCTTTAAAATTTTGAAAAATTAATGAACCATTAGTATAAAGATAGCCTTTTGAAACTTGCCATAGTTTGCAAAAATATTATGTTATTATTTCAAATAATGTTAGCTTATAGATTAAATGTATTTTCTCTTTGTTTTTTTTTTTTTTTTCTCGCAATGATTTTTGATTTTTCTCTCTCATTCCTCCATTATCAGTCAATTTTTACAGTAATTTTAATTACATCATGGAGTTGTGTGACCATTTTATAATTTGCCATTTTTGTAGTTTTTTGTTTTTACATATTATTGCCATTTTGTATATTTTGTATGTATGACTCTGTTTTATGTTGTCACATGCCCATATGGGCCCTGACGTATTCAAATAAACCTTGAAACCTTGAAACCTACGCAGTGATCTCCCTTATCAGTACAAATTCTGCAAGGGAGGTATCAGTGTGAGGAGTTTGGTGATATGGTTTATAGTGTATTCATGTGGACCCAACAGTTCAAAATGGCGACCGTACAGGATTTGATTTTGGCAACAATTTTAGTTTATGTGTAAATATTTCGTTAAATCTGGAAATGGCAGCTCATCCCAAACTTTTTAATAATGTTAATGGATGATGTAAGTACTTATGTATGTAGTTTTTTGTTGTTTCTTTTCTGTATCTGTAACCCTATCTGTTTTTCGATAATTTACCAGTGACTGGAGTCATTTACAGCTGATACAATCATTGCGTTGTTTAATGGTATATATGAATAAACAAACAGCTTTGTTTTTTAATTAAATGGCAGTTAAAGTGTGTCAAAGAAAAATTTCCCATGTACTGATTGAACTAGCAAAATACAAGTGCCCATTTTGTTAATGTTTTGATGCACAATATCAGACGCCTTGGATTTGCATTTAAGCTAAAATACTTCAGCGAACAGGTTTATGTACTGCCAGACTGTCGCACAACGTCAAAATAAAGCGACTATAAAGTTTAACCCGAATAGTTTTGCATGAGAATTGAATGCACATTTTTAAATGTAAAGTGCATTTGAGGGGACTTATGTCCCCGGAAATTTTATTCGATGCTTTTTGGGGGTTGAATTAAAATTTTCCCCAAAATGGTTTTATGGGTTTTTTCTGTAAGAAATATACAACTTTTGTAATATTAAAATTGAAAGAAAAATTTAAACTCCCAAAAAATTTTTTTGTCAAGGGTGTAACTAAAACAGACTTTTTTGTGGTGCGAAAGGTTGTAACTTAATTTAAAACCTTTTCGCCCCAAAATTTTGAAATTTTTTTAATAAACCCCTATGCAAAAATTTGTACTCAATATTTATCATATTCTGTAAAAATATTTTAGTGTTTTATTTTTTTCAAAAAAATTGAAAAGTTTAAAAAAACGTCTCAGCTTCTGATTCCCTTGTTATTACATAATTGTTAAGCTTTTCATTCAGACATGATTTACAAGAATTTGAATAACTTACACATATTTAATCATAAATCAATTCCAAGGCTTGTTAAAAAAAACAATATCATAGTACATTGCTATATTTGACTAACAGTACTATTATAGTGATTTTTTTCAAACATAAAAATTGTTATTGTATAATGTTGCATTGTTTGCAAAATAACATGAAAAAGTAATGGACCTATTTTGGTTTTACGAAAATGAAATTACTGTAACTCAAAAATTAATTTATTATAAAACAATTGTCATACAATATTTTATGATTGTATCATAGTTTTGTTACTTTGAAACATGCCAGAGTTAAATTGCATACCAATACATGCACAGTGCTTTAACTCACTGTCTGTCTGGAGCTTGCTTGTTATTATTTGTTTGGGTCATCAAGACCAAAACAAATAATGTAGCGAAATTTTCAGAACTCTAATGCTGTTAATTGCAAGGCCAAAATTGTCCGTTTTTTTGAAGGTTATTTCCCCTTTATATGAAACATTAGGCCGAAAATTTAGGGGAGTTTACTGGTAATAGGTCATGAAGCGGTTTAAATTTTTAGCAAAAAAATTCCCCAAAAGGGTCAAAGTTTTCTAAATTTTTTTTATTCTTGATAGTTACTGCTTATAGAAGCGCTGTTATTTAAAAAAGTTTTTAAAAACATTTACGTTGTTACACCCCAAACAAATTTAATTTGGGTTTTTTTCAGGCGAAACTTGAAAACCCACTTGGGCGGGGGTTTTGCCGCTCGCTTGGGAAAGCGAAGGTCGGGATTAAAATCCTTTAAAGGCAATTTTTTTTTTTAAATTTTGTTTAAGTCAAGTGAAATTGGATCGAATATCAGTTTGCAATTAGATTTATAGCCATTCTCCTACAATTAAAACGCTGGAAAGCATTGTGCACTATACAAAAACAAATTTTTTTTATAATCTCACAACCTTCGCCTGTCTGACACCAAACAAATTCAGCGCCTTCTGTGCTTTGATTTTTATATTGTGACGACAGGGAAAGATACAGGAAGGAGATGACAGTAGAAAATAGAGAAAAACAGAATCCCTAAAGAAAGTCCAACACAACAAAATTGAAAATGTTGCAGGCTCGGTTTGATTGAGCCTGCTTCATGGACGGTACTGGAAAGTGCAAGTTACCGTCCACGCCCTCTAGCACCGGCTTATATATAAAATATAGAAAAGTCATATTCAGATGCTTAAACATTTAGTACATTTTTCTTGGATGACTGGAATGTGTTTTCATTTTTTGCCTAAGATACAAAAGAGAAAGAACATCAAAACAATCGGCAATCTGATTTGTACTTCATACAAATCCGACAGCCTCGTGTTTCGATGCTTTTTTAATTACTAAATGTTAAAATAACTTAAAGAAATTATACAATTATTACTCAATTCTTGATTTGGTTTTAAACTTACATGAATTCAACTTTTATCATTTACATGTATTACTATTGGAATATTTTCATGTCTTGTCAAAGACAATTGTATAAATATTGTATCACAAATATCTGCTGATTGGACAAAAGAAAAGACTTAAAGACTTTCCATAAAACTGCAAGCCAACAGTATGATGTATGGTTGAATACACAGGCTACATGTAGGTCTAGCTTAATAAGTTACTAAGGTCTATTTTTTAAGAAATAATATATCACAAACTGTGATTTTATCGCTCAAATAAAATCACTGTTTGGATCGGATGTGTGAAATTACGAAGGCGTAGCCCGGAGTGATATAATGATGCACATTCAACAAACAGTGATTTTATCAAGTGATTCCAAGCATTTGCATATATATTATTTTATTCTAACACAACATCAACAACATAATAAATTTAATTGCTGCCGTACCTAATATTTATTAAATTGCGCCTGATTTGTTTTCATACTTCATTTTCAGCACGTCACATTTTTAGTGGTTACTTTTTGCGTGTATAATGACTACGTTACATGTTTAATATAGAATGTCAAACAGTGATTTTTTTGCATAATAACGCACACTTTCGGTTATTCTATGTTCAATAGGAAAAAAATGCGGGTTGTTAAAATATTAAGTAAAATCATGTTATTGACCCTTTGTTTTCTGTTAGATAAAAGTAAATTATCAGATATATTCTATCTGCTATTTAAAATCACTTTCAAAGATATTAATCACTTCCTCGCTGTATGTGCTTTTGTGTGCAACCTATGAATTTTATTGGGGGTCACAGGGATTGCATTTGTAATTTGTTATTATTTTTGCAGGCATTATTTTTTTCTCATTTAATTACTGACTTATTCAGGTGGACTGATTTATATAATTATAAACAATGAAATTTGGGACTGTAAAGAGTTGTAAGAATAGCATGAGCTTAGAACATCTATAATATTTATCATCTTTCTCATACTTTTGACTTAATAGTAAAGAAGATCCAGAACCTGGATAATGCTTAAATATATAGAATTTGTACACAAAAGCACATCCTAGGAATTATCTAAGTTTTCAAATTAAGAAAAGCCTTTGTATAGAATAGATGGAAAATAAAATAAGAGTATTTCTCATTTTTCAAAAGCTTATATTAACAAAAATAATGTGTCTTAGATGGTTTGTCATTATGTAAGTCACATTTTGAATTGGAAAAATTTACCTTTGTTGCTTGCAAAAACATCACATGTAAATGCATGATTAGTACTTTTGATGGATTTGACAATCTGAACTGTGTGTCACATAGAAAAAATATTATATATAAAGTGAATTTCTTTAAAAAAAATCATTTGACTGAAATTATATTCTAAAAACATATAATTTGAAGGTTTTTCACTGAAATATCCAGGCAATATGTTAAATTAGTTCATACTTAACACAACCAAACTTGCATCTCTCCATTTGACCCATTACATTTATCAGAATTTAAAGCAAAAATTTAGATACAACCCTTTCGCACCAAATCATTTTTTGATTTTTTTGGTGCGAAAGGGTTGTAACTGAAACTTGATCAATTATCTCTTTATGCTGACAAAATAAAATAATCTTTCCAATCAATTATATATCAGTAATTGAATTAAAGCCAAAAAGCAAAATGAAAGAAGAATTTATTAGAATGTAAAAGAATAAATAAGTTTTTTGTCTCTCCTGAATAATTTCAAAATATTGAGTTACAACCCTTTCGCACCAAGGCATCGATATATATACATGTAGTATCATATTTATTTATATTATAGCATAAAATCGGCTATTTTCCCCTATTTTGCCCATGTTATAACGGGACCAAAACCATGTGTTAACATAGTCACGCGCTCTTGTTATAGCCCGGTTTCACCTATGCGCAATACATACAGGGCCCGGTAAACGAATAAAAAAATTGACGATTTGGCCTGTTTGCCAAAGAGTCATATTCGAGGGCCTCAATCGCATAACGACGAGCAGCATCGGAAATATGGCGTATAGACATCGCTGCTAATCTTGGTTGCTGCCCTTTCTAAGAAACGGACAGTTGTCAATGTAAACAAATACAGTACCTGTCATTCAGTTTAAAACTTACAAAACAAGATAACACAAAATGAATATGAGAAAATGTTGTTTTATTTATGTTAATGTTGATAAATGCTCTTTATATTTCTTTGAGGGAATAATGCTTAGTGCCTGATTTTTTTCATTAACTTGTTTGTTTGAAAAAAAAAAACGATTCTGATGTCACTGATCTTTTTTCTACCGTCAATCTGAAATCATTCTAAGAATTTCTGAGGGTCATGTTTTGTCTTGGGTAGAGGGAGGGTAGAGTAATGTAACGTTGTTTATTTCTTGAGATAATAAATCTCCAATGTCAAGCTTTGTTAAATCAATTAAAATTCAAAATTTCGTTCGGTTCCGAGAATTTTCCAAGTTGTTGGCCCCGGAAAAATAAAACGCATACGTAAAACATGTAGAATTGGATAAATACCGTCCAAGCACAAGAATTTAATGTATTGTGTTTTGTATTAACTATACATCACGAATCTGTTTTAAAATTTTATGCTATAATAGCGTCAACGTACGTTTATTCGTGTTATAAAGTCTGCAGAGTCCCTCGGAACTGTTGGAGCCCTCGCCCTACCGGGCTCGGGCACCAACTGTTCCTAGGGACTCTGCAGACTTTATAACACGGAAAAACGTACGTGAAATAGAAAGACCCTCAACAGCTCCAGCACTAGCTGACTGACAATTGAACCTAAGACCTGCTGATTACTAGGCAAACACTCAACTAGTATCTGTTAAAAAATTATTGGTTAACTTAACAGCAAGGCAGAGTGTTGAAATAGGCCTAAGGCTAAAACATGGAGCTTTTAGTTATCAAAAAAATTAATTTCTGTTAAAGTTAGTTAAAAATACATTGCATGTAGTTTTTTGGTTGTTTAATTTCCAGCTGTCCTCACTCTATGGGTGAATGCAGTTGTTTTAGCCAAGCTACATGTAGCCAGTCACATTACATTTATAAATTTTGTTGAATTACATTTCAGGCATTAAATGAACAATAAAGAAAATCTGAAAATCTATCTTTATATTTCAGATGGATGGGGAGATCTTGGTTTTATGTGAACCAAATAAAGAGACACCAAATCTTGACAGAATGGCAGAAGAGGGAATGCTTTTTCCTGATTTTTATTCAGCAAATCCTCTATGTTCACCTTGTAAGTCTGTATTTTGTGTAGACTTTTCTTGTCACATTAATTACAGTTTCAATTATAACAAATTATAACAATGTTTAATTGAAAAAAAAAGAATGTTTCGACTCAAAAGTCTTCATCAGGTATACTTGTTTACAGGAATTACAGGAATTGTTTATCTTAACAACAGCAAAGGTTACATGTATATGAAATGAGAATAATTCCACTTTCAAATTATTGAATTAATGCTATTATGAAGACATGTTAAAAGACATCTGTTGATATTATATGCCAGTTGATCAAAGGTTTAATATTTTTTTGGTAGTTTGAGTAAATGTTGTTTGGAAGAGATGTATTGTATAAACATGTTACCTTTATTTTAGCTAGAGCAGCTTTAATGTCGGGGAGGTTACCTATCAGAAATGGATTCTACAGTGATAACGCTCATGCAAGAAATGGTAAGCTTATGTCATTACACTTTGTTCTCTCTAGTTCTCTCTTGTTATGCAATGTAGTGCAGAACATTTCTTATATAAAGAGATGGGCAGTTTACTTTTATTTACCACTTATTGCTGTTGTTTACAGTCCTTCCAAGAAATTTTGGATCATACTTGGAGGTAACTTTTCAAGGCCAATAACTCTGAAATGGGTTTTGATTTAATTTTGGCCTTTTGTGAAATTTAGAAAATGTTTGTTTAACTTTTGCAGGCAATATTAATCTTTGAAAAATGTACTGATTGTATTCACCTGGAACTTGATTCAGGCTTTTACAATTCAAGGTCAGTTTACAAGACCTATAACTCTGGCAGAAATAAGGCCCTTTGTAAACATAACAAAAATCTTTGCTCAATATTCAAGACTTTGTTAATTCTTAATGCATTATCCAGGCTTTTGTTTTACTATCAAGCACTGAAAATAATCAAGCGTGTTGTCATTCTGACAGCTCTTGTTTTTTGCTTGCTGATTGAACAGTGTTAGTTTTACTCTGGGTACTTGCTTGCACATGTTTCCAGACTAACCAGACGTTATTTTTCACTGCTTAGTTTTATTGTGTTTATAGATTAATAGTGGACTGTTCCATATTCAAAGCAGGATGTATCCATTATAATAATTAAGTGTCATTAGGGCTTTAATATTTATATTGCAGCCTACACACCTCAAGATATTGTTGGAGGAATTCCTGATGATGAAATTCTTTTGCCAGAGATTCTGAAAAAAGCTGGTTATAGAAATAAAATCATTGGAAAATGGTATGTTATGATTTGGTTTATGTTAACATTCATTTGTTCTGTATTTGCCATAAAAAAGGTCAATGAACTTAAATCGGTAATCAAAGCTCACAATTTCGTTTAACATGTGTTTGATTATATAATACCTGTGGGTCAGGAGAGAATGCAGAAATGTTTCTGTTAAATCAGTAATGCTTTGCCTTACCAATGAACTTTTGAAACAAGTGCATTTTTAACATGCTTAATTAAAAGTTAAAAGACACAATGCACTTTATCTTTACATTGTCACTTTCCTGAACATCGAATTGTCTTGACTACGAAAAATGTAAAATGAATGTGTTCTTGAGTTGTGTATGTAATGATATTTTTACAGGCATTTAGGTCAGCAGCCTCAATATCATCCCCTCAAACATGGTTTTGATGAATGGTTTGGTGCACCGAATTGTCATTTTGGACCGTACGATAACAAGAAGACACCAAACATTCCAGTATATAAAGATAAACAAATGATTGGCAGGTAGGTATGCTATAAATGTTCATGAATGTATACAGTGTGAAAAGTATGCTATAAATGTTCATGAATGTATACAGTGTGAAATTTAAACCCTACTATGACAGTCATTTTTTAATGATTTATATTGTATTATTTCTGTGTACAATTTACAAGTTTTTGCCAGGAAAATATTTTGGAATAACAACAGGAATTTGATATTAAAGAAAGGAAATAAAGTTAAAGATTTATGTGCAATTTTCTGTAAACGAAAACTGTCCTTTTTATGAAAAAAAAAATGAAAAAAAAAAATGAAAAAAAAAAAAAAACAAATTCAAAAATGAGTGAAATATGTATACTGTAAAATCACTTATTTTCCTTGGCATTAAATTTAGTGATTTTGTTAAAAGGACTTTTTTAGGGGATGCTAATTTTTGTGTTTTTTATTCCCCAAAAATGTGTAAAAACAACTTAAAAATCAGAAAACAAGCATTTCTGAAAATTAACAGTTGTGTAGATTTTGAACATAGAGCATGGAAAATCAAACTTTATTTTGATGGAATTTCAGGTATTATCAAGATTTTCTGATAGATAGAGAGACAGGGGAATCCAATCTTACACAGATCTATATTCAGGTAGGGTTAGATTCTTCCATTATCTTCTATAGATATACTTTGCTCAAATTTGATATAAAAAATATTGATAATTGGAACACAATCTCTTTGTAAATATGAAATTAACATGTTTTGATTGCACATGAAATAGATATGTTATGTTTAACATTCTACACACTATACATGGTCACACTATGAATGTATACTGGCAGTTATTTAAAGAAAAGACAAATTTTACTTGACCTGTAATAAGGAATGCAGCTTCAAATACATTGTCCATTCATGCTTTTATTATCCCCCGCCCCCGCCGAAAAGGCGGCGGGGGATATAGAAATAGTCTCTGTCCGTCCGTCCTTCCGTCCGTCCTAATCCGTCCGACATTTTTGTCCGGAGCATATCTCTAAAAGTATTTGAGTAATCAACTTGAAACTTCATAGGTGGATAGACCTCATTGAGGAGGAGTGCAGTGCACAAGAATGATAACTTTACCCTGCATAATTTTTGAGTTATTGCCCTTTGTTATTTTTCAAAATTGATTTTTGTCCAGAGCATAACTCCAAAAGCCTATGAGATATCAACATGAAACTTCATAGGTGCATAGATCTAACTCAGGAGGTGTGCAGTGCACAAGAATGATAACTCTACCTTTTATAATTTTTGAGTTATTGCCCTTTGTTATTTTTCATACTTAATTTTTCAATTCAATTTTTTTCTCAAAAAGTATTTGAGGTATCAACTTGAAACTTCATAGGTGGATAGATTTCACTGAGGAGGGATGCATCACACAAGAATGATAACCTACCCTGCATTATTTTTCAGTTATTGCCCTTTGTTATTTTCAGCCATCAGTATTCACATAGGTTTCAAATCTGTAATCACTATAGCCATCAGTTTTCATTACCAAAAGACCTCTTAAAATGGAATTATTCTGCTGTACTACATATACATTCTTCCAATGAGCAAACACATTCTGCGGGGGATGGCCATGTTGACATGGCTCTTGTTCAAATTAGACATATTCAGTAAGAATTTCATAGATTTCAATAAATTTCTTTGATTAAAATACTTTACCCAAGGATGAGGAAAGTATATCTTAAAGTTCATTCTTAAATCTGCATGCTATAGATCAGCCCCCTGCTTAGCTAAATAGTAAGAGTATCAGATTTGTGTTACTGGGGTTACTTTGTCCGATCCTTCTGCAAGGTGTAATTTCTCTGTTGATCTTGGTCGAGTTTCATGTTCATTTGTCTCTCACCGCTGATTCAAAATCATGTGGAATAAGTAGTAAGTTACTTGTGGAGATATTGGTAATTGCTAGTTAGTTATCCAGGAATGCCTGTTAGATGGATTGACCACAAGATATGACTGAAAAAAAAATGTTTAAAAAGTGGCATAAAAAAGAAAAACAAACAAGAGTGTAGAGTTCCAAAATATTTAGTGTTGGAAAAATTTATTAATGTTTTATACAAAATATTTAGTACATTGTATTTGAAACATTTGCTAAATTGTCTAAGAATTATCCAAAAGGTAAATATAAGGCACGTTGGCATTCATGGAAAAAAATCAAAGAAAATAAGGTTTTTAAAGTTTCTACATTTTATTACATATTGAAAGTTTATAGAGTAAGATTTATTTTCATTTTTGCACAACTTAATATAAATTAAGAAGTTAATTTGTTTTGTGAATTAACAATTCACTTGGCTTAATTATGGTATCTGAAATATATCAAAGTATGATCAGTTTATCAATATTATTGTAACATCATTGTACATGCTGTAAGTACAGTACAATAAAAACCAGTAAACAGTACGGTGGAAAAAACCTTTATTTCCTAGTTTAATTAAGAAAATATTAATTCAAGAAAGCTTGTAGTTTATTTTATCAACTCAAGTCCACTTACTGGAACTAGCTAGTACTGTTGTCATATGATGATATTAAGGGGTTTTGACCCAAATAGGGCTTGAACTCATAATCCTTGGGTTCCGCAGACAGGCTCATTGACTACTACATGACTTTGTGTGTCATAAAGCGCCCCTTATTTCTTAGGGCATTAGCATGGCCTTTATACACAAGTTTTTCTGCACTGTTTGATCTTATGAAAACGTATTAATATGCACATCATTAAAAATGAAATTTATTTTCGTATGTTCACTTTTCTTAAGGAAGCACTGACGTTCATAGAATCACAGGTGTCAAGCCAGGAACCATTCTTCCTATATTGGGCTGTTGATGCCACACATGAACCGTTGTATGCTTCTAAACCATTCCTGGGTACCAGCAGAAGAGGGTTGTATGTATGATTTACATTAATCATTGTGATGTTTTCATGTTGTAAAACTGGTTAGGTGGACTGACACCGAGATTTATTTTATTCTGTATCTGCGGGTAAAATATTAGTTTTGTAGTACATCTATTAGAGATCTTTCTATACAGGGGCCTCAATGAGGTCATATCAATCAAATCACATGCCCTTTGCCTTGCCTTGGTTTTTACCTATAACTTATTTACCATTGATGTCTTTCATTTGAAAAGACCATATATTTCAAGTTATTATTCATTTACATTATATAATCCCAGGTATGGTGATGTAGTCAGGGAGTTGGACTATGGTGTAGGTAAAATTCTCAACAAGCTGAAACAACTGGGAGTCCAAGATAATACCTTCGTTTTCTTCTCGTCTGATAATGGTGCTGCCACCTATGCTAAAATTCATGGTAATTATACAATGAAGTTCAAAGTTTGAGTGCATAATTATACATGCATTTATTTTAGGAACACATATACATGCTTTTCCCAAAGGAGACTTGGTTATTTTATCATTTGAAAGTTGGTGTGTGATACAATTATTGTCTATAA
>NW_026859919.1:0-17144 GCF_026571515.1 Ruditapes philippinarum
TTTGATGACTTAAAAGATCACTGATGACTAAAAAGGTAACTGATGACTTAAAGTTCACTGATGACTTAAAAGGTAACTGATGACTTAAAGATCACTGATGACTTAAAAGGTAAAGGTAATGAAAAATGTCTCCTTATATATTAACTAAGAAGTTTCCAGAAAGGTCTATTATGTTCTCAAGTAATCATAATCTAGCAACTTCAACAATAAAGATCATTCCAGAAGTTTCTATCTAAATATAATGCATGAGTTTTCTACAACAGTTAAGAACCTTCTAGTACATACATGTAGTTTTATGTTCTAAAAATAGAACAATGATAATATTGGAAAAACCAACTGGTCAGATACAAACTATATACATGTAATATGTTGCATACATAACATTATATGTTTCCGTTCAAAATATTGTTTATGTTTTTTTTTGGTAAAATTATATTTTTAAAGGTGTTACTTTCAAAATTTGACCACATTTGCTTTCCTTAATTAGTTAATTGTCAAAATCATTCATTTGCAAGACAAGTTACAATAGATTAAGGTTATACATCGTCAAAATGTTATAACACAAGCGAAGTTTTACGCACGCGTAAAATGGCTGCGAAGGAATGGTCAGCTGTGCACTGCTTACTTCTAGAAGAGCAGAATAAAATGCTTCCTAGTCGAATGCCTGTTTAGATTTACGCAGTGGGAAACGTTATGACCCGAAAATTCCATTGCGTCCGTACTAGTAGTATTCGCTTAATGATCAGTCAGTGTCGTAATGGGTCATATATATCTTATTTATACATGTAATAAGACAGTGCTGACACACTCGAAATGGTTTATATTTATGCCGTTGACATTAATTTTATTCTAATAAACGATATATAAACTTTTAATAAGCAAATTACCAACAATAAATAAAATTTGAGCATAAACATGATATACATGTATAAGACATAAATAGCATCAAACATGTTTCCAAATCTCACCAAAATAAATAAATTGATTGAAAAACACACGTCACCTCGCTTTACTATATAAAAGGCGGCTATTAAAGGTTTTTTGACGCCACACAACACTATCCATCATCTCAAAAGGAAACAATACAATTTTAAATAATATTTATTTCAATTTCTTAAAAAAAAAAAAAAAAAAAATGAAAGGACACACAAATCAAATGTGTTATTACAAGACAATTCAACAGCTCTTACACCCATGCGTTTTGTCAAAATGCAAAACAGTTTCCCTTTAGGTTAACGCATGATTTAATTTTAGCCTGGTTTCACGATATTTAATCTTCGGTCAACTACAGACAGCTGCACAGTTCATTATTTATATTCGGAGATAAGTAAACGTTGTCTTTCCATAGGAAAAATGTAAATAGAACTGTATTGCAATAAAGAAAAAAATCCTGACGTGTAAAGCTGATGTATGTGAATGATTTTAGGCAGTTGTGTTTTTATTGTCGACTCGCAAAATAAAAAACGTGACATTCCGCAGTAAATCATGCGTCTCATTCAAAATCCTAAAAGACTCAGCTGCTTTGCAGCCAAATAAACAGTTGTTAAACCCATATGACAGTCAATATTTTTTTAAGTTTTAATGGTATATACATAGATATTTGTTATTTTTGGACAATCATAAATTTCATTTTTCAATCATGCTACAGATAATATTTTGTTGGAACCTAATAAAAGTTATTGCATTTTAAATACAATGATTGACAATGCCATCGCACCCCATTACTTATGCTTTAATTTGTTCGATTTTTTATGATGCTTGTTGAATTCATGTAGGCAAATAAGTGTGTAATTCTTAAATTATAACAATCAATTTTTAAAGGAACTCCACTGAGGTTTAAAAGCATAAAACACAATTTTTTAATCATATTTTTTTTTGCTATTTTTAGCCCATTTTAAATTTTGGATTGCTTTTCACATCATAGAAAATTCATACTTTTAACTTGAATCTTTCAGTTTTCTTTAAATCTCGGGACAGTTCTATCAAAATTTTCTTGAAATATTTTGGCTCATCTGTTGGCGTGCAACTTTAAAGTATATATTCTTATCCTCTTATAACTACGAGTGTAGTAATCCTTTGCTGTATAAAGTTTTGCTTAATTACCCAGGCACCAAACGTCTATGTATTTTAGACAGTTTCAGACCAATGTTGGGTTGATCTATTCCCCTGTGGTTATTTGTAGATATTCAGCCGTGTAATCGAATTTCATACGTTCAATTACAAATGTCATAACAAGATAATTCATTTTACAAAGAATTTATTCACGCGACAGACGGAAATTGACAATTGTGAACGTCCCCCAGCACGCTCTGTTTCCTCTACAATCTGACTTGTCTAACATTTTCCCCTTTTCTCTAGGTCTTGACATTTCTAAACACAAATATATCTCTGATTGATTCGCAGCAGTAGATACGTAGTTATCAAATCTCTTTTTTTATTTTCTTTTATTTTTCTTATGGTAGGTATTCAAGTCGCACAAACATTATAAAGCGGTCATAGCGACTTTCCTGATTTACTGGTGTGCGGTATTAATTTTCAAACACATTTGGGCGCTTTAAAGTAGATCCACCGCCCATCTGTAAGTTATTTGCCAATCTTTCATAGGAATGCTTTAATAATAAAATTATAGGTACATTGATGTAAAACTCTATTTAAACATTTAGGTATAAGCTTTTGAAGCTGAGCAGCAAAATAAAATAAAATAGTTCCCTGACGTACAAACGCTGGTTCGAGAATACTGTGTGATATAGACTAGTTCGGAAAAAGATATAATTAATCTCTATTAAGTTCAGTTCAATACAATTAATTAATTAACCATTAAATTAAAAATATTAGATTCTTTCCTAAAATCAATTAATTAAACTCAATTACTTAATTAAAAACATTTATTTCTTTCCTATGTATTATTATTTGTATGAGTGATTATATGTTTCCGTTCAAAATACTGTTTATGTTGCTTATTTTGTAAAATTATATTTTTAAAGGTGTTACTTTCAAAATTTGACCACATTTGCTTTCCTTAATTAGTTAATTGTCAAAATCATTCATTTGCAAGACAAGTTACAATAGATTAAGGTTATACATCGTCAAAATGTTATAACACAAGCGTAGTTTTACGCACGCGTAAAATGGCTGCGAAGGAATGGTCAGCTGTGCACTGCTTACTTCTAGAAGAGCAGAATAAAATGCTTCCTAGTCGAATGCCTGTTTAGATTTATGCAGTGGAAAACGTTACGACCCGAAAATTCCATTGCGTCCGTACTAGTAGTATTCGCTTAATGATCAGTCAGTGTCGTAATGTGTCATATAAATCTTATTTATACATGTAATAAGACAGTGCTGACACACTCGAAATGGTTTATATTTATGCCGTTGACATTAATTTTATTCTAATAAACGATATATAAATTTTAATAAGCAAATTACCAACAATAAATAAAATTTGAGCATAAACATGATATACATGTATAAGACATAAATAGCATCAAACCTGTTTCCAAATCTAACCAAAATAAATAAATTGATTGAAAAACACACGTCACCTCGCTTTACTATATAAAAGGCGGCTATTAAAGGTTTTTTGACGCCACACACCACTATCCATCATCTCAAAAGGAAACAATACAATTTTAAATTATATTTATTTCAATTTCTTAAAAAAATGAAAAAAAAAATGAAAGGACACACAAATCAAATGTGTTATTACAAGACAATTCAACAGCTCTTACACCCATGCGTTCTGTCAAAATGCAAAACAGTTTCCCTTTAGGTTAACGCATGATTTAATTTTAGCCTGGTTTCACGATATTTAATCTTCGGTCAACTACAGACAGCTGCACAGTTCATTATTTATATTCGGAGATAAGTAAACGTTGTCTTTCCATAGGAAAAATGTAAATAGAACTGTATTGCAATAAAGAAAAAAATCCTGACGTGTAAAGCTGATGTATGTGAATGATTTTAGGCAGTTGTGTTTTTATTGTCGACTCGCAAAATAAAAAACGTGACATTCCGCAGTAAATCATGCGTCTCATTCAAAATCCTAAAAGACTCGGCTGCTTTGCAGCCAAATAAACAGTTGTTAAACCCATATGACAGTCAATATTTTTTACGTTTTAATGGTATATACATAGATATTTGTTATTTTTGGACAATCATAAATTTCATTTTTCAATCATGCTACAGATAATATTTTGTTGGAACCTAATAAAAGTTATTGCATTTTAAATACAATGATTGACAATGCCATCGCACCCCATTACTTATGCTTTAATTTGTTCGATTTTTTATGATGCTTGTTGAATTCATGTAGGCAAATAAGTGTGTAATTCTTAAATTATAACAATCAATTTTTAAAGGAACTCCACTGAGGTTTAAAAGCATAAAACACAATTTTTTAATCATATTTTTTTGCTATTTTTAGCCCATTTTGAATGAAAAGCGTTGCAACGCTTTTCAATTTTGGATTGCTTTTCACAAAAAGAATAATTATTCTGAAAAAAACGGAGTGAGCGAATGATCTGAAAATTTCCACACAAGTCATTGGCATAGATCTACATCGAGATGGAAAATTTATGTTGAAACATTAACAAAACTCAGTGGAGTCCCTTTAAACCGAGATATTCATTCTACTCGGCGATATGTAACGCAAATGTAACACCTAACTAGAGGATTACGTAGCAACAGTGACCATACAATCCATTATAATCAAGAGTTCAAGGTCCTAGAGATCTTTCCCAGTGTCAAACTGGACATCTACAAAACAGCATTATAAAATAATAATAAATTAATAAATAAAGTATAAATAATAATAATAATAATAATGTGACTGAAATATATTGACAAGTCATAATATTTTATCTATGCCACTACACATTTCATTTAATGAATGCTTTCTCACACTTATTCACTTAGTATTGGCAGGATACAGGGTAATGGAATATTTAGTGAAACCTTTTTTTTTCAATGCATTAACAATTGTTGTGCGTGTTTGGCATTTATGTATTGTCTCTTGTTGACCTATATAAATGAATATGATTGAGGATGTCTCCTGTACTTCTCTCAGGGTTTACATCTCTACTAGAAGTTAATGGTTATAAAGAAACTTATCGTGCCTTTGTATATACATTGTAAGTCATTGAAATTAATGGGGACAAGAAAAAATATAACAAAACATCATAAACAGTTGTTTTCAAAGCATACTTACTTTAATCTTACCCTTCAAATTCTCGCTGTAATTTGTACCTGTCTGTGCCTATGCCAATATTACAGAAATATGACAGTCTGTACAAGATTTACAGATTACTGGTGTTGAATATTTCGAAATTCATTCAATTTTATCAATAGATTATTTCAAGATACAAAAAGATACGTTTTACTGCCATACAATTAACATTTAAAATAAGTTAGAATAGATAAAAACAGAACTCTTTAAGGTCGCAAAACAACGCATCATTGAAAGCAATGAAATGCTAAGCTCAGTTAAATATGATCGGTTGTCATGCGTGATTTTATTTCTGGTTTTCTGTGTAAACGGCCATCGGTGACAGAAAGCAAACTCAAACGAGGTTGGATTGGTGATAAAAATGCTGAAATACTATCAGTTTTTTATCGTTTGTAAATCGGAGCTAAATCGGGCGTAACGCTGATTAATCCGTGTTTGATAGCTAGTCATCAGTGGTTAAACACTTTCCGTCAGATATGGCCGGTGATTCATATTTGGTTATCTTTGTGCGATCGGCGATATCGGTGATTAAGAGCTTGCATATCTCGTGATATAGGTTGCTGTCGGTTATTTGTAAACTATTTTCACCGATCGAGAATTTTAAACATGTTTAAAAATCCCAATCGGTAATGTTTCACCAATAAAACTTATCTTCCGCCAATAGCAGTTGATAGGTGGAAAACATGTGACCAATAGGTGATATCGGTGTTAAATACGTTGTCATCGGTTCACTCTATAATTTGGCTTAAAAAACTACCGTTCAATCACCGATGACTCTGTATAACTGGGGTGTTTATGGAGAACAGTGGTATATGCAACCTATCGTTTGGAAACATCCGCACATATTGTTCTGAAATAATGCATATAACATTACAGTCTCTGTATAAACAGAACTAATTTTATTTCAAACCGGTGACAAAGAGCCACTTAACTTTTGGATATGTTGGATTTGAATCTCACAGAAAATTAAGAAGACTACAAGAATCCAGTACAAAATAAATGATCCCATGTTTTTTTCTGCGTCTAGAAAGAAAACCTATAAAAAATTTTATTTGAAAATTACTCCAATAATGTAAAGTATTAACGCTTCGTCTCCTGGTTTATTTTGTTGATACAGTCAATTATCCACTTATGACATTTGTGATTTAACGGAAGAAAATTCAATTATACAGCTGATTTCTACTGATGCCTTCTGGGAATTGGTAGAATGCGCGCGCAACTTAGCATCGCAACAAGTTGGATATTGCTGCAAATTTTGATTTATTGTAGATCATATTTTTTCTTCATTTTAGCTGAAAATATATTATATCACATATGTATTGCATGATAACCTACTGCCTGACATTTTATTTCAATCCGTTCATGACACAGTATATTGTTTATTGTATTTCATTATATAATATATAATTAATAATCAAGCACCCTCATACCTATCGGAATAATCGGCTTTTATTATTAACAACTATAAAATGCTCGAGAAGTTGCTGTCGCCCTTTCACAAAATCTGATTTCATTACATAAAAGGCGCCGCGCTTCGGCGCGGACGCCAGTAAATAGCTTTGAAATGTCTTTCTCAGATTGAAAGATAACAGGTCAATATCAAAGTGTATTGACTGTTTTCTTTACTCAAAATAACTTACCGTTTTGCCTAAAAATAAATCTTAAAAAATGCCCCCAAAAGACGCAATAATAAAGAATAATGAAAACAACAACAACAACAAAAACAAAAACGATAAAAAAAACCGCGTCTCGCAGATAAAGTCGAATTAGTTTATTTAAGTTGCCCTCTTAATGTTTTCAGGAACATTAGGAATATAGTGTTCCCATGCTCTCAACAAAAACGAGAAAAAAAAACGAAAACAAAAAAAAAAAAAAAAACGAAAAAAAAAACCCGTCTCGCAGATAAAGTCAAATTAGTTTATTTAAGTTCCCCTCTTTATGTTTTAAGGAACATAAGGAATCTAGTGTTCCCGTGCTCTCAACAAAAACGAAAAAAAAAAAAAAAAAAAAAAAAAAAAAAAACACGATAAAAAAACGCAACTCGCCGATAAAGTCAAATTAGTTAATTTAAGTTCCCCTCTTTATGTTTTAAGGAACATAAGGAATTAAGTGTTCCCATGCTCTCAACAAAAAACGGGGAAAAAAAAACGAAAAAAAAAAAAAAAAAACGATAAAAAACGCGTCTCGCAGATAAAGTCAAATTAGTTGATTTAAGTTCCCCTCTTTATGTTTTCAGGAACATAAGGAATCTAGTGTTCCCATGCTCTCTTCTAATAGACACGGTCTAGTTTTAGGAAAAGTAAAGAAACTGAAGAAATGTCAATTTCCGTCTTATTCAATGGCATATAAATGCTATTTATAAATTATATAATAAAACAGCTATGTACCTTTTATCTCGTCGGTCAATATTTATTTTTTGAGTTCATATCACATCATATTCACCAGCTAAAAACTACATACACATGTATTTGTATAATACTACATTTTATATTGAATTGTACTAATTTAAAGTGTATTGTAATAAACAAGATAATTGGTAAATGGTGAATAAATAAATAATAAATAAATAAATAATTTTTAACTCACAGTGAAAACCTAATTTGCAGATATAATTAGATTTGCTTGAAATCTTAATTGAATTTTATATAAACGGTATCTATGGAAACAACTCATCCGTCAAACGACCACCTGGTTGAAACCAGCGATACTTTGTAAGATTACAAAATGTCAACGTACAATATCCTGCGATAATAAGGTACAAAATATGAAAGATGATTTTGATTATCTTCGGGTGTTACAACTTTAAAGCATCACCAAAGGTCAAAACCACCTCACTTGCTGGAACTAAGAGATGCATCCGAACCTATTAAGTCACCTCTTACGATCATGCAGGGATAAACGATAAACGCAATTCTGGTGCCTAAACGCTTTAAGGCAACACCTGAGCCACAACTTATATGAAAATTTACATGACACAGTAGAATGGTTGCTTTAATTCCAGAGATATCATAACATTTTCGTGACAATGTCAAAAATGTCAAATTCAACAATGTCAATTCTAGTTAGGACTTGCATGCAAGCGTAAAATTACAGAATAAAAACCTGGCACAAAGACCTATCGATGCAAAAAGCAAAAGCGTTTTGCCTTTTCGTTTAATCCAAACTAAAATTATAAATTAGATATATTGTTTTAAGCTTTTTTATGATGTTAAGCTTCAGAAGCAACATCATGTGCTAGAATACCTTTGTAAATGTCTGAAAAAATAACAAAAAAAAATCGTTCAAAGCTGGAATATACGTGAATTTCTTATCATAACACTTTTGGAGAAAAACATTTTTGTTAGCAATTAGATCAATCTATATGAAATTGGCCTTATTTATTCAAATAACAATTTTGTTTACTTATTTACCACTTGCATAATTTTACCACAACAATATTATTACTACAACATAACTTAAACAACAATTAGGTTCTCATATTTTATAAGTCTTAGGAGCAATTACTTTTAACGTTTAAATTTATATGTTTACTCAAAACCTACATCAATAGACTGTTTTGATTGCCATACTCGCCTGTGAAACAGTTATAACTTTTGCTTTAATTTCTAAGAAACAATAAATAAAAAAACTAGAATGGAAATAAGGGGATAATAATAACATCTGAGAATTCAAGTCACATTTTGCTCATTACTTAACTGTCAAACTGAAATAAATTAGGTGTATGTTTCAACAGATTAAATATTTAAATGACGATTGACAATTATTGATAGGTTAAAGTATAAAAAGCTGCCTAAAACATAAAAACGAGTGGCACAGTCTTTTAGAAAATAGAATATTTTTGCAGGATATGTTTTACACGTTTCTGTGGGACAGTGGAGATATTTGTGTTATCCACTATAAATAGACTCAGTAAAAAAAAGGGTCTTCAATTTTTATTATATTTGTCTTCTTCCTTTTAATACTGGTTGTATTGTAAACAATTCCAGATTAAAATATGAAATGTATGATAGTCGAATTTAAATTCGATATTTTATTCTGTTAAGACTTCCTAGTTAAGTAAATAGGATTTACATTAGACTAGTTTGTACATTTTAATCGTTAAAAATATGTGATAATTATGATAAACTAAAAAAAAAAAAAACGGAATCGATAGCAGAAACATTTTTTTTGTACGATCATACATCTACGTTAACAGTACTGTTTATATATTTTTGTAAAACTATATTTTTAAGGTGTTACTTTTAATATATCTGCGCCAGACTGATGTGTTCGAATATTCCCTAGGGAAGTTTGCAAATGAAAATATTTATAGAAAGTAACAAATGAATCGTATTTATTGCTTTAAGAGTGCATTGTTTGATTGAATCTTCATATGATAAAATGCTTTTCTAAACATGTTTATTTTGTTTAAAAACGAAACAGACTGGCATATATTTTCGACGTGAGTGTTGAAACATATATCATACTTGTATGTTTCCACTACCGAAATCTCCGAAACAAAATATTTTAAACCATACATACTGCCATTGGCCGACTATGATTTAACTTGATAGTCTTTTGTTGTCAGACTCAAAGACTAAAAGAAAACTTTATGTGCCCTAGCTTAGTTTTTGTTTTGCACTGGGCAAATCATAAATGATGTTTTAATCTATTTGTTGTCTATAAAACTGTATTATTGATAAGTACAACTCTTATTTGCTCCTATCTAAACTATCATTCTTCAGAAAACTGTTTATTCTGAACTGTTATTTTCTCACTGTATCATTGTTATTTGACTAAGAGTGATGTATATGTTGTTTTATGATTAATGAAATTCGTATTTGTATATAGCTTTTGCCCCTAATGTTTTTCATTCTCAACCTTGCCCCTCCCTTCCCCGAATTAATCTCGAGTCCCCTTTCCCTTGTCCTGTTTTAGTTTGAGGTCCTCGTGGTCTCCTTGCCGCTGGTTCTTGGTGCTGGATGATGTAGGAGTTGCGTTCATTAAAAACCGCATTTCTTTGTTGATCTTATCATATTTCATTTAGATACAATGAGCAGACAGAAATGTTATGTTAACATACTTTGAAATATAATGATTTGGGGCAATATTTTTTGTCTTAGTAATCATACAGATATTTTACTTAACTGTACAAAAATTATTGCTAGGCATTGTTACAGCTTGGCAATACTACTTTTGACATTGGTGAAAAACACACAACATTTCGCTTTTTGAGTACAGGGAATTTAAGATACTTCATAGATTTTATGATAATGTCATCAAATCATATTGCGTATTTTACTAGAAATTTTAGAAGATCATGTATACATTACGTAATAACGACAATTCCTAAAGAACATTAAAAGAGTGAAGACTTTTATAAGATTTGTTCCTTTCTAATCCTTTTCTTGAATATGAATTGTTTGATTTGTATTGTTTGTATGTATAAGTAAATATGTATATATTTGGTAAATAAATATGTTTTAATTAGCAACGACAACATTAGTACACACAGATGATCATATTAATTTGATTAGACTTGAACTTTTAAATCTGTTGAGATTTCATTTTGCATATATTTGCTTGCTTTTATATAAGTATTGAAAGTATTCAAATTAATGGCGCCATGGCAAAAATTTAGAACAAGGATGAATTTATTCTGATAGACTTAGGTTTAAGCCCTTTAACATGATATTTAGTTTTTACAATATATAGTCCGTAACACCATCTGAGAGTTCTTCCAGTAGGCGTCATTTTAACGTGAATTACTCTGCAGAGATCAACCTTTGATATTAAAACATAAAAGAAGTTTAAATGTCAAATGTTTTTTGTTTTCTTGTTCTTTTTTTCACTTTTATATCAAAGTATAAATGAACGTTCATGAACTATGTCTGCAACATGTGTTTGTTTAAATAAAAGCTGACTATCATTTACGAAGGTTCAATGCTTTACACACCTTCCTCTGTTGATAAAAGTTCAATACCCCTGCTGACTCCTGTTGAATCTTCAAACAAGACATCATTAACTTATCAACGAGAATGGTGTTTTCTTCAAATAACAGGCATGAAATTTCTAACTAGTAAAAGTCAATGTTTTCAACTTTCTTACCTGTTATCCACCAGTTGTTACTGGTCATTATCTTCAAACACAGTGCAATGCCTTCACATTCAGAAATTTATGGACAAATCATGTAAATTCGAACGAACTCAACACTAAATGTTGTTTTCGTCTAAAAGATATAATAATTGTTCATGTTATGAAGATTTCAAAAATTATCTCTGTTAGAAGGTCATAATTCAGGATGTCTCCTTTAATTCGCACAGTGCTGAGATCTCGCTAAAAAGGTCAGGATTTAGCATGTCTCTTTTCTCTCAGGGCTAAAATTTCGCTAACAAGGCCATGATTTAAGATGTCTCCTTCTTTTCTCTCAGGGCTAAAATTTCGCTAACAAGGCCATGATTTAAGATGTCTCCTTCTTTCCTTTCAGGGCTAAAATTTCGCTAACAAGACCATGATTTAAGATGTCTCCTTCTTTTCTCTCAGGGCTAAAATTTCGCTAACAAGGCCATGATTTAAGATGTCTCCTTCTTTTCTCTCAGGGCTAAAATTTCGCTAGCAAGGCCATGATTTAAGATGTCTCCTTCTTTTCTCTCAGGGCTAAATCTCGCTAAGAAGGTCATGATTTAGCATGTCTCTTTTTTTCTCTCAGGGCTAAAATCTCGCTTAGAAGGTCATTATTTAGGATTTTGCTCATATATTTTTATTCTTTTTGTAATATAAATGTATTTTATTTTCAAATCTAGCGTCTTAGTTAATTATATTTGACCTTTTACAACTCCTGCATCCCAACGTAAATACAGTATAATGACCCGTTGGATATGGCGCCTGTTTTTTTTATCTTATCTATTGACGTCTTATCTGTGATATGCAGTCATCATTATCTTTGTCTTCCTTTCAAAATACCATTTCCTTTAGTTCCACCAATTGTTTTCTCATTTAGGGCACACGTTTTCTTTTACTCGGTGACCATACGCCGCATTTTACGGAATTGGAATTGTACTTTGAAGCTTCCATGATAACCGTGTGAACACATATGTGGATGTTTTTTTATTCAAAATTTTACTATTTTCATGTTTAAATGTTTAACTCTGCTTGAGCCGGTTCTATTAGGCGCGGATGATTCTTTGCACTTTCTAGTACCGTCCATGAACATGTTCAATCAAACCGAGCCTGCGACATTTTCAATTTTATCGTGTTTTTTTGCGTTCTTTACCGATTCTGTTTTTTTTCTCTATTAAAAGTTATTTAATGCTTAAGCTATCAGTATTGTCAGACTAGTGTATACATTACTATTTTACAGGTAGCTCCGGCATGTCCAAAACCTTTTGATCTTGTTTAAACGTTGCATTAACATTAAAAAAAAACATACAATCCACCCATCAGGAAGTGTATTCCATGGTTTCAAATTCAAAATTCATGGTACAAATTCAAGATTGTACCAGTTCATTTTAAATGTTGAATTCTGCTTAAGCCGGTGCTAGAGGGCGTGGACGGTAGTTTGCACTTGATAGTACCGTCTATGAACAGACTCAATCAAACCGAACCTGCTAAATTTTCTATTTTCCCGCGTTGGGCTTTCTTTAGGGATTCTTATTTTCTCTATTTTGTTTTCTTTTTTTTTCAAATCTTTGTAAACGTTTATATATAAAGAAATACGACGTATATGTTTTGTCTTGTGGTTTATTTGTTGATACAGTCAATTATCCAGTTATGACATTTGTGATTTAACGGAAGAAAATTCAATTATTCTGCTGATTGCTGCTGATGCCTTCTGGGAATTGGTAGAACGCGCGCGAGACGAGACATTTGTATCTGAAGACATCTGTATGAAGATTCGCAACAAGATTGAAATTTTGTTTCGCTGCATGGTATTTTATATTGACGATATTTTATCTTCATTAAATTTTGAATGTATTTATTTGGTTTATACAGAATTTATTTTAGTTCGATTGTGAAGGAAGGTATTAGCTTATAAACACACTTTCGAATCCGTTCCTGGAACCAACCAGTACTGAGCAATGAGTGTAAAGTTTCTTACTCAAGGAAACAACGACTTGCTCCTGTCAGGGTTTGAACCCATGCGGTTAGCAATCATAAGATTACTAGTCCGAAGCGTCCACTACTCGGCCATACACAAGAATGTATTTATTTACAATAAGATTACCAGTTGTACGATAGTTAATTTACTTAATTCGTACAGATGATTGACCGGATATGTTGCCTGCTTTTTAAATCTTGTCTGTAATATCCAGGCTTCATAAACTCAGATCCCCTTTCATAATTCCATTTTATTTAGTTCCGCTCAATACATATGCGGATGTTTCTTAATTCAAAATTTCACCATTTTCATGTTGACTCTCTTAAAGCGACCAACTGATTGAAATTAGCAATATTTAATAGCTAAAAAAATAAAACGTACACATCATTAAACAAGAGAGCTGCCGCCTTGTTTATCTCATGTCCCTTGATTTTAGTCAATCCAATGTAATTTCATGTAAAATATAGCTGAAACAAAAACCGCTCAGTTACAAAATAAGATAAACAAGATCAACAAGAAAAGGCTGCGTTCAATAAACGCAACCCCCACATGACCCAGCAACAAGAACCAGTGGCAAGGAGCCCAGACGGACCCCAAACCAAAACAGGACAGGGCACAAGACAGAGCTCGGACAGGCCAATCACTAAGGCTTGAATACGGGCCTATATTAAAGCTCGAGCAAAACCAGGAAAATCTTCTATAAATGTCTATATTGATGTTTGGAATAGTTATGGCAACAATGAAGTATTTTGTTATGCAACTGTTTTAAGGTGTATGCATAAGTTTATATAGACACTAGTCAGCTAGAGATGTTTATAAAAGTGGTCGAAATTGCTCAATAGTTACTGACAAAATCACTTAGAAAATAGATAAATACAGAATCCCTAAAGAAAGCCCAACACGGCAAAATTGAAAATGTTGCAGGCTCGGTTTGATTGAGCCTGTTCATGGACGGTACTGGAAAGTGCAAGTTACCGTCCACGCCCCCTAGCACCGGCTTAAGCAGAATTCAACATTTAACATGAACTGGTAAAATTTAGAATTTTGAAACATCCGCAGATTTGTTCATATGGCGGTTATCATGGAACCTTCAATGTGACACGGTAGTGCCATTCCATGAAAAGCGGCATATGGTCCCCAAGTAAAAAAATGCGTGTGCCCTAAACGAGAAAACAATGGGCGGAACTAAATAAAATGGAATTTTGAAAGGGGATCTGAGGTTATGAAGCCTGCGTATCACAGACAGGACGTCAAAAGACAAATTTAAAAAGCAGGCAACATATCCTAAGGGTGATTCAACATTATTCAAGTAGGAATATTGGAACCACCCAACTAGAAAGTGCCAAAAAGTTGAAACTAAAACTACCACAAGCACAACAATAATGTCGTGCTGAACGATCTTCAAGGATCGAAAATATAACATCATTGATTAAATGTACGGGGAGACTTTTTACAGCCGCCACACGGCACAAATAACACGGATGTGATCATAAAATAGATAAATACAGCTAGAATAGATAAAGCCAATAAATAGATAAAGCCAAGCTATTCATTGACAAAGACGCCAGACTTTCAGTATTTAACTTGTAACTAAACAAATATGTTCGTCAACCAATCACAGCATAGCGATTGGCAAGTGTAAAGAAAACCATGTACGTTATAATTTAATACCCCTGGAACGGGTGTCCAAATTCCTTTTTCTAGATGCCGTTCTGCCACATCCAAGTATAATAGTGATGTCATGTTAAAACACGAGTGACCTTATTGTCCAGACATGACACCCTGTGACTTTTCCTCTTTCCTAGACTGGAAATAAAATCTCACAGGTAATCGCTACAGGAGTAGAATGGATTTTGGTCGGCAATTTTTCATTAACTGAAATGTATACCTAAGGACATGAAGGCGGACAACATTAGAGCTTTTAAAAATTAGATTAAAAGTCTAAAATTTAAATCCTTAAATTGTCACACCGTCTGTGCATTGCCTTTTGCTCTGTCGTGTTTTTATTTGGCATTATTTGGCATCCTGCTGGGCTTCTTCCCGGTAGCCATGTGTTGCTTGGTCGGAATTGGGATTCGGTCATTTAAACTATAAAAGAACACCAAAAATAAAAAGTTATTGAGAGATAAAAATAAAAGCATTTTTTTCTGGGGCATAAAGGTCTTTATTTTTTACACATCATTTAAGCTTTCATTACTCATGTATAAGTACATTTGTTTACATATACGAGATACAGAAAATAGTTATACTGACCATTTCTTTCAAGATTCCGTGCGTTCTTGAAAACACGTTATGACAATTGTGTATTCCCCATTGAGCACCTTGCAGACAAAATGGTGGCTAAGTCAATGTATTCTTTATCACGGTCACGTGATGAAACATGTTTGTGATTTGTTTACATTATTCGTTAAACTTCAAATATTTCTCAAATATTTTACGTGTAAAAATTTGGAAACAAAGTGATCCCTCGGAAGCATTAATCACAACAAAATTACATGAAAATTGCAGACTCGGTTTGATTGAGTCTGTACATGAGAGATAATGAATAAGTGCAACATCCCTCATGCCCCCTAGCACCGTCTTGAGCGGTATTAAAAAATCAAATATTTCAAAAAAAAAATAACATGTAAAATAGAGTAATTAAGAATTCTTAAAGAAGGCCCAAAACGGCAAAATTGAAAATGTTGCCGAGTTGCAAACCGAGTCTGCAATTCTTATGTTATTTTGTTGTAATTAATGCTTCCGAGGGATCACTTTGTTTTCAGAATTTTGTGAAACATACAGCAGAAAACTTTTGATAATTTCAGTCATTTCAGAATAATTTGTTGCAAATAAATGACACAGAAAAAAACCACAAACGTTTCCTTGTTGTAACCATGACATGAACTTCTGGCAGAGATGTGCGTCCTAAGAGAAATTCAGGAGACATTCTCAATCATATTCAATTATATCAGTCTCTTCGTTCCGTGACAAGTGAAAATACAGAAATATTTAACATGCATAATTATTGACAATGCCTTGAAGAAACATTTCCACTAAATATTCCATTAACCTGCATCCGTCAAGTTCTTATGTACTTATTGATAGGAATTAGTTTACCGGAAGTGATAGTGACATAGAAAATAATACGATGGGTGACACGCGCATTTCATGTTGTGTGATAGATGTCTCCATGTGGTTGAAATCTACACTTTTTCATGGATTCTAATGTTGCTACGAAAGACTCTTATAAGCTCTTACATTTGTATTGTCGAAAATAAGATGACGCAGTAAGGTTTGTCCAAGAAGGAACGATACAAAAAGCTTGAAACCCTAATTTGACTAGATCCTGCTGAAAATATGAAATAATCATTTTATGCTGATGTCAATATAAAGCATGTACGTAGTATATTTTTTAGAAAAGATTAAAGAATATAGAGAAAAGAAAGCCACTTCCTTATAAATCAATGTTGTCACTTTTTCTGTTTCAGGATTGACTTCATTTTAGATAATAGAATACGGGTATCTTTACTTAATTACTGCAAAACAGAAAAAAATGAAAATATTGCAGGGTCGATTGACTGCGGTTTACAATGCAATAGAGAAAATAAGAATCCCTAAAGAAAGCCCAACACGGCAAAATTGAAAATGTTGCAGGCTCGGTTTGATTGAGCCTGTTCATGAACGGTACTGTAAAGTGCAAACTACCGTCCACGCCCCCTAGCACCTGCTTAAGCAGAATTCAACAATGCAAGCCATGGTATTGTACTCTCTACTTTATACAAAAAGATGAAAGTCTGTGACAGCTAGTATGATATAAGATTTATTAGGTTGGAAACTTGTCATTGACCTATCAAACTTATT
>NW_026859920.1:0-21873 GCF_026571515.1 Ruditapes philippinarum
AAATGGTCCGAAGCAGTGGCATACTGTAAGAAATCGAGAAGACTTTATGTGTCTTATACTGAAACAGGATATTTTAATAAAAAACATCGGATAAAAATCTTTAAGGTTGACTGGTGTTAAGTTACATCATGATGAAATGTTTACATTTAGTTTGAACTTATACATGTTTCAATGTAACAGTTGAAAGGATATTATAGAGTTATTGTTCAAAATAATGTTTCTATGATAATGTCTTCTGAAATTAAAATTGTGGCTGGAAAATATTCTGTCAATATTTTGTTTCATTGACACCAAAAGTTATTTATGTACATTTATTTTAAGAATGATTTCAGAACATACTAAGTCTTTACGGTTTGTAAATTATGTTTGCCAATCGAAAAGAAATTTTACTTATGAGGAAATCTCGACGCACGTCCATTTAGTGATTGATTTAAATTCCGGAAGAGTTATGTTGAATATAATAAATAATTTCCCACTTCATTTTCTTTCCTTCGTTTTTACTTGACTGTACTAGTATATATACCCTTATGCACTTTAAAACGCTAATTTGAATTTGCCGTAGCTTTCGGCCGGCCTTCTTCAGCAGCCTTTATTATATTAGTAATAAAGATTTTTGACAGGTTATATGGTCCTATATAAACGGTTGTTTGTAAATATAACCCGATCCGCAAGGCGAGGGATATATCGCAAACAACCGTTTATATACGGCAATATAACCTGTCAGAAATGTTTATAACGAATTTATAATACAGCAAGCATCATTTTTAGAGGAATATAGCGATACTTTTTTTTATAAATCGACAGCATTATATAAACGGCTATTTGTAAATATATATTGCAAACAGCCGTTTATATACGGCCATATAACCTGTCAACAATTTTTATAACGAATTTATAATACAGCAAGCACCTTTTTTAGAGAAAAAAGTAATATTTCTTCATGAATTGACAGCAGCCGTGTATTTAAAACTGTATAAACGTCTCGATTATCCAATGTAAAATGACGTTACAAACGTGCAGTATTATAAAAAACTTTATAATACTGCACGTTTGTAACGTCATTTTTCAATGGATAATCGTGACGTTTATATTATATGTTATTTTGGTTTTGGAGTGATATATGAGGATATATTACCTGTTAAGATTTTATATCACCCGAGCCGGTAGGCGAGGGTGATATTTTATCTTGGCAGGTAATATATCCACATATATCACTCCAAAACCAAAATAATAATTTTATTACCCTTCCCCTGCCGAGTTTAGAGGATTTTTTAAAAAATCATTGCTGTTTCAAATGAAACGTCGAAATAAGATTCCCTTTATGGTACCCCTACGTCACAACATGACGTCACATAAATACATGACGTATTTTCCCATACCTAACGAATGTAAACAAGAGAAAAGGAGTAGTCTATTGAACGCACTTTTTTGTAAATAATATCAAGCTTTCACCACAGGCAATCGGTGCGTGGCTAGGATAGTATACATGTACATGACCACGCCCACTTATTTTTTTATAATTTTTTTTTTTCTTATTAATAAAATATTTTTTTATTCAAAATGTTTTTAAAATATCTTATTTTCAATAAATCAACAAAGAAAATTTGTTTTTAAAAAAATTCATCCATATATACTATTAATATAGTAAAGGTAGAAAGGTTCGCCAGCGGACCTACCACCAGGCCTTATGTTACCTCCCAGATCTTTGTTAATTGTCAACCAATTTTCACCAAATAAAGTGCAATCTACGCAGAAATGATTTCTCTTTCGAAAAGTGTACAATATTAGAACAGTTGGTACGACAAAAGATGGAATTTTAAAGCAAAAATGCACTTTTTTTCTAGGTCGGCCATCGCTTGACCGAGCCGAAAGTAGACGATTTTGAACATAAATCGATCTTTTTCTTAATAACAAACTAATGTCAGTGCATGCAAACAGTTGAAATAGAAAAGGCAGCTATAATACTATCGCTTTCCGGTCCAAAGTAAATCCAAAACGTCTGCAGGTACGCACTTTCAGTAGTTATTTGCACTAACTTTTTAAATTTCCCGACATTGTACATGTATACAAATTCTGATCCGGATATTCAAGGTACGCATGCTCGGTTCCCGCTGGTACCCAGCTTCGCTCAATTTTTATTATGCGAAAAGCGGTACGCATCAGGTACATCCGGGTCAGCATTTGTATACATGTAATGTCAGGGAATTTAAAAAGTTAGTGCAAATAACTACCGAAAGTGCGTACCTACAGACGTATTGGATTAACTTTGGACCGGTAAGCGATAGTATTATAGCTGCCTTTTCTATTTCAACTGTTTGCATGCACTGACATTAGTTTGTTATTAAGAAAAAGATCGATTTATGTTCAAAATCGTCTACTTTCGGCTCGGTCAAGCGATGGCCGACCTAGAAAAAAAGTGCATTTTTGCTTTAAAATTCCATCTTTTGTCGTACCAACTGTTCTAATATTGTACACTTTTCGAAAGAGAAATCATTTCTGCGTAGATTGCACTTTATTTGGTGAAAATTGGTTGACAATTAACAAAGATCTGGGAGGTAACATAAGGCCTGGTGGTAGGTCCGCTGGCGAACCTTTCTACCTTTACTATATTAATAGTATATATGGATGAATTTTTTTAAAAACAAATTTTCTTTGTTGATTTATTGAAAATAAGATATTTTAAAAACATTTTGGATAAAAAAATATTTTATTAATAAGAAAAAAAAATATTTATAAAAAAATAAGTGGGCGTGGTCATGTACATGTATACTATCCTAGCCACGCACCGATTGCCTGTGGCTTTCACAAGGTCATATTTGTTTTCGATACGGATGGTAATATGTATCATTACTCTACTTTGGTAAATATTTATCATTTGACAGTTAAAAAGTGCTTTTAAATCGGAATTTACACCGCGTAAAATCGAACCGTACGCGCAACACCTTAGCGCATGTTGTTTACAACATTGGGTACCCAACGGGGAAATTTAGTGTGTATATTACCCGTCTGGCTCGGTTATATCAATTTCTTTCGTGTGATCAATATCCAATCAAAAAGGCGGAAAAAAGCTGGAAGGGTAATAAAGTTTTATATAGACCTTTTTACGACGCGGTCCTTTGCTATGAAAAATCGAACGGAATTAGAATTTGCTTGCGCATGCGCAATCTGCGTAGGGCAAAAAATGCTTCCCCCTTCATAGAAATATAGTAGAACTTCATAGACAATTCCGAGTTAGTTTAAGGTAAACGGTAGAAAATTATATAAAATAGCTTTCAACAAATATAGAAAAGTTGACACTATAGCTTTGTGGCGAAGAATGCCATAAAAAGGCATGAAAAGGATACTTGTTTAAGAATTTACGATCACGGACCTGACACTGAGATCATTTTTTTTTAAAGAAGATGTGGAAATATATCTATTAGCAAATGAAAAGTCAACTTATTTGCTGTTGAAATAGTTCATTTAAAAGCAAAAGAAATAATTTAACATGAAATCGAAATTAATTATCTTTCAGAAAAAATATCAGAACAGGTGATAATGCATTTTTCGTGTTCAACATACATGATTATATCCTTTATCCGATTTGCCTGTGAAGCAAAGATCACATAAATAGATTTTGGAAATAATTATTTTTTTTTTTTCAAAATCTTGAGAAGTTAAGAAGGGTCGTTTGGAAAAGATATAAACACACATTTTATCCGCTTCTTCGTAATACATGTACATGTTATTTTATGCACGTCACACAATTTTTCTTCTTCTCAAAATCCATAAACATTGATCGGTATATTTAAAAGTTACATAAATTACCATTTTTAATAAGCGTAAGTGATTAACTATATCATGATATTTAAACGCCCCCCGGTTGAATGAACAAACGTTCGCGTGTCAATCTGTTTTGACACTTGCCGTCTGACCAATCCAGTTATTCAAAGGAAGTGTACAATACAAATTGTGTAATATTAAGTAATACAGGGGTAATACAATTTTATCTTTAACACCCTGCTGTTTTAATTTAAATTACTGATTGAAAAGTCGTCTAATGATACCTTAAACAAAGGCATGTGTGTGCCCGTTTTGAACCATTGAATTATTACTCCTGCACATTTTCGTAGATCTGTTAAAAGATAAATTCACGTTTTCAGTACTTACCCGCCTTAAGTCATCCCAAAATTCATATATTTTTTGGGTGACATAACATGAAATCGCATCTATTTAAGCCTTAAAGTATGATAAACTGTAGACATCGTTATTGCTTTTTGCCCTACGCAAAATGCGCATGCGCGAAATGCAACATTCGTTGCTATGGAAAATCGTATGGTAAAAAGGTCTATACACGGCTGCTGTTCGATTCAGGAAGAAATATTACTTTTTTTCTCTAAAAATGATGCTTGTTTGTATTATAAATTCGTTATAAAGATCGTTGACAGGTTATATGGCCGTATATAAACGGCTGTTTGCAATATAACCCTCGCCTAAACGGCTCGGGTTATATTTACAAATATCCGTTTATATAGGGTCATATAATCTGTCAACGATCTTTATAACTAATAATATAAACGTCACGATTATCCAATGAAAAGCGATGTTACAAACGTGCAGTATTATAATACTTACTAATATTATCAGAGTGACGTAGCGTCATTGTGCGACGTGAACGATTTATGACTCCCGTGGCCTAATATTAAATAAATACGAATAGTATGTTGTAGTTGCTTTCTGATGCTTTGTATTTAGCTACGAGCAGCGTTGGAAAAATGATATCTAAAAAAATCAATCTTATGAAAATATATAGACAAGTCAGCTGAACTTGCAAAAAATGAGCAGACTATCACTTCAAGAAATAGAGGATATTGAATGAGTGTAAGTTCAATACTGAATTTATTGAACGAGTTGAATAAATTTATATTATGCGAGCCTGTGGCAAGCATGATATTGTTTTATTCAACGAGTTCAATAAATCCAGTAATGAACTTAAACGAATTTAATATAATATTTGTCACATACCAAAAATAAAGACTGCAAAAAGTGAAAAAAGCGTCATTTTTCATTGACGCGCCTATAGTATAACGCTAACATTAAGCGCGTCGTAACGCTATGTTTGTGTCGCGTTAAAATAAATGCACGGTCGTGCACGGTCGTGCAATACCATATTTACGGAGTCGCAAAATCGGCACGAGTGTGTGATAAAATCAAATTGGAGACAAATGTACTAGATATTATCTAAAAGTAAAATGATTCCTGATTACATGTCGTGTGCGATTTTTTTTGTAAGATGCATGAATTGAAAGTGCGATTGCAATTCTTTGTTCATTTCGTAATATTTTAGTTTTAAATGCATTTAGTCAAAACTAAAGGACAAAATATGGAACATGTGAAAAGAAAACCGGTCAATTTAGTCTGTTTATTTTCTTTGGATTTAATAAGTTCGTGAAGTTAACCGGACAGCCGAAACTGTTTTTGCTTAGTCCGGTTGTTCGGTTGTTCCGGCTAGCTTGAATTCGATTCCGGCTAAATAGGATAGCCTGAGATAATACTGTAAAACCTGTGCAAAAGACCATTTGTTTATCTTATAATGTATTTTTATATTATTGATACACTCTATCTCCGGCTACTTCGTTTGAACAAGTATAACTATATTATTTCTGGCTAGCCGTATCACCCGGAACAGCCCAAACTATCGGACTTGGCAAAAATGTGAAGACTTACGAAGTATCGTTTTATAATGTGATCAGATATATTATCTGATTTCAATGCTAGTTGTATAAAGGCAAAAACTTTATCATTAAAATATATAATTTTATGACAAAACAGAACAGAACAGTACTTTATTAACTCTACTTTCATGATGCAACACAATTGTATATAAATAGCACATGAGTTCGTGGGTAAAAGTAAAAATATCATCCCGAGGAAAATACTGTTGGTAATAGTTTTTTTACGAGGGATGATATTTTTACTGTTACTCACAAACCCATGTGTTATTTATTTCATTACCACGAACAAATACTGTGAGGATCTGAAATTGTCAACTAAATCTAACTGTAACATAAATAAATCAAGAGTAATAGTAACTAAACAGCCATTTTGTTTTAAGTTTTAAGTGTACTTTAGGCCTACTTAAGAAGTTTTCTTTTTCTTTTATTCTCTAAGCAAGTGATGACATCTACTAGTCATAAACATGCAATAAGCTGTGTTTTATTTAGAAAACAAAACACTAACCCATTTATACGGTTATGATCTGTGAAATCTGATCCTTCTGTATCTAGAATATTAAACGCATGGTTTTTGACAAATTAACGATGATATCCTATGTCTGTAACTTTTCACTGATTCAAATTGTTAAATAATCCTTTGTTGCATGCATAAATCGTCTGCATCAGCCAGTTTGACACATAATTATTTACATTGCAATTACTTCCGTTGGAAACGGATGTTTACTTTTTGACTATACAACAAAAAGATATTTTATACGCGTAAAGCACTACAGTGTGCAAACAACTAAATTTTATGGGTGTCATAGTTACTCTGGTGATGTCCTATCGTGTGAACGTCGAAAATAAGAATAAATCAAGAATAATGTTTCCTTTTAAAAGGAAAGGCTTGCAAAGTTGAGCCTTCATCCCAACCTTTTAAAATTGTTTTTTTTTTGGGGGGGGGGGGGGTTCAATTTATTATTAAAAAGGGTTTATTTAGTTTGTTTTTTTTTTGGAAAAATGAATATTTTTTTGTCAAAACGATTTAGATCTATTCTCTACTGTATAAAACTAATAAAGAAAATGATCAATCGTAAAAATATTAACGTGATACTGAAGGAAAACAAGTGTGCACATCTCATTTCCCCATTTTCGCAGCGAAATCATTCCTTTGCTTTATAGACAAGTAAATGCACTAAAATACTTCGTTACGTGGTACCGTGGTACCAATATATTCTTGATATCATATCTTGTACACACAAAGGAAATGTAATTGTTTTGTATATGTAATCTATTAAATTCTACTCTAGATCCAGTACATATATGCCCATATAATATATATAGAATATAGTAATATAACATAATAAAATTATTCTGATAGTGAAATTACAAAATGACAATAAAACAATATATGAAGTAATAGATTTTGCATTTGTTGCAGTCAATCAATCAATAATCAATCAATCAATTAATCACTCTTCTGAAAAAACATAAATTTTTTACTGTCCTAATTTTGATAATAGAGCATGTCCAAAATCACCAGAACATTTTACTGGAATGTCATAAAATTTTCGAAATGTACTTTCTTTAGACCAACCAGCAGTTTTTAAGATAGTGTCAATTGGGATATGACCCTTTATTGTACTGCATGCAGTTGATCTCACACTGTGGGCTCTGAATACGGTAATGTCTATCCCAGCATATTTAAGAATGTTTTTAATCCATCTAGCTATAGTTGATTTAGTTACAGCATTATGAGGCTTTTGAACCCCAACAAAAAGTTGTGAGGATTTTCTAATATTTTCTGTGTATTTAATATAAAAAATTAAACATTTTACAACACATAATATATCATTTTGATTAAAATACTTTATGAACATTTCATCTAAATGCCTATTTACACCAGACTGTTTTAATAGATCACCGATTCTAATTTTTACACCTTCGTCGGTAAATTCGATATTTCTCAAGTCTATAAAAAATAGAGTTTGGCACCGCTGTCCTGTTGTTAAAGCGATTAGAAGTGCCAACTTGCATGATAATGACATCAAGTCCAAGTTCTCATTTTTCCCTAGTGTAACAATGCATTTTAGTACTTTTTGAACATCCCAAGTACTTTTATACCTAGGTAATGATGGTGCTTTTAAGAACAGTGCTTTCAACAATCTTTTAACTAGATGATGCTTTCCTACCTGAATATCACTTGTTAACTCTAGTAAACTTGAAATTGCTGACCTTGCTGTATTTAGACCACTATATTGTAATCCATTGTCATGCAGCTCTTTCAGGAAACACAAGACTTCTTTTATAAGTGGGTTAAATTTATCAGTTTTCCTTTCAAAACAAAAGAGTACCCATTTTTTGTAATACGAGAAATATTGTTTAGATGTTGATGTTTTCCATGAAGCAAGGAGCAGGTCGATAACGTCTTCTGATAGTCCATCACTAAGGAGTTTTTTCCTGATATCAGGAAAACACCCAATTTCATGTGTTTCAGCGTATGTTGTTTTCCTGGAATTTTCGTGTTGACCAATGTGTGATTTGCCGGTGGTAGTAGGTAACTACAGTGTGCAAACAACTAAATTTTATGGGTGTCATAGTTACTCTGGTGATGTCCTATCGTGTGAACGTCGAAAATAAGAATAAATCAAGAAATAATGTTTCCTTTTAAAAGGAAAGGCTTGCAAAGTTGAGCCTTCATCCCAACCTTTTAAAATTGTTTTTTTTTTTGGGGGGGGGGGGGGGGGGGGGGGGGGGGTTCAATTTATTATTAAAAAGGGTTTATTTAGTTTGTTTTTTTTTGGAAAAATGAATATTTTTTTGTCAAAACGATTTAGATCTATTCTCTACTGTATAAAACTAATAAAGAAAATGATCAATCGTAAAAATATTAACGTGATACTGAAGGAAAACAAGTGTGCACATCTCATTTCCCCATTTTCGCAGCGAAATCATTCCTTTGCTTTATAGACAAGTAAATGCACTAAAATACTTCGTTACGTGGTACCGTGGTACCAATATATTCTTGATATCATATCTTGTAAACACAAAGGAAATGTAATTGTTTTGTATATGTAATCTATTAAATTCTACTCTAGATCCAGTACATATATGCCCATATAATATATATAGAATATAGTAATATAACATAATAAAATTATTCTTATAGTGAAATTACAAAATGACAATAAAACAATATATGAAGTAATAGATTTTGCATTTGTTGCAGTCAATCAATCAATAATCAATCAATCAATTAATCACTCTTCTGAAAAAACATAAATTTTTTACTGTCCTAATTTTGATAATAGAGCATGTCCAAAATCACCAGAACATTTTACTGGAATGTCATGAAATTTTCGAAATGTACTTTCTTTAGACCAACCAGCAGTTTTTAAGATAGTGTCAATTGGGATATGACCCTTTATTGTACTGCATGCAGTTGATCTCACACTGTGGGCTCTGAATACGGTAATGTCTATCCCAGCATATTTAAGAATGTTTTTAATCCATCTAGCTATAGTTGATTTAGTTACAGCATTATGAGGCTTTTGAACCCCAACAAAAAGTTGTGAGGATTTTCTAATATTTTCTGTGTATTTAATATAAAAAATTAAACATTTTACAACACATAATATATCATTTTGATTAAAATACTTTATGAACATTTCATCTAAATGCCTATTTACACCAGACTGTTTTAATAGATCACCGATTCTAATATTTACACCTTCGTCGGTAAATTCGATATTTCTCAAGTCTATAAAAAATAGAGTTTGGCACCGCTGTCCTGTTGTTAAAGCGATAAGAAGTGCCAACTTGCATGATAATGACATCAAGTCCAAGTTCTCATTTTTCCCCAGTGTAACAATGTATTTTAGTACTTTTTGAACATCCCAAGTATTTTTATACCTAGGTAATGATGGTGCTTTTAAGAACAGTGCTTTCAACAATCCTTTAACTAGATGATGCTTTCCTACCTGAATATCACTTGTTAACTCTAGTAAACTTGAAATTGCTGACCTTGCTGTATTTAGACCACTATATTGTAATCCATTGTCATGCAGCTCTTTCAGGAAACACAAGACTTCTTTTATAAGTGGGTTAAATTTATCAGTTTTCCTTTCACGACAAAAGAGTACCCATTTTTTGTAATACGAGAAATATTGTTTAGATGTTGATGTTTTCCATGAAGCAAGGAGCAGGTCGATAACGTCTTCTGATAGTCCATCACTAAGGAGTTTTTTCCTGATATCAGGAAAACACCCAATTTCATGTGTTTCAGCGTATGTTGTTTTCCTGGAATTTTCGTGTTGACCAATGTGTGATTTGTCGGTGGTAGTAGGTAACTTGGCTTGCATATCATTTTTAGTAATCGCGGAAACCAAACCTGAGTTGTGAACAATGGTGCTATTAAAACTGCTGTTGCTTCTTCCCGGTCTATTTTCTGGAGAACTGCTGCGATCAAACTAAAAGGAGGGAAAACATACACATATTTAAAGTTATTCCAGTTAAGAGAAAAAGCATTGACTGCGAAAGCTCTCGAATCAGGGGTAAAAGAGGCATATTTTGGTAGTTTTGTATTGTCTTCGGATGCAAATAAGTCAATCTCACATGAAACATTGAATTTCTTCACAATTTTTATGAAAATACTATCTGTAACAGACCATTCCATGTCAGTTGATTTTAATCTTGACAACCTGTCTGCTGTCACATTTTCTACCCCTGGTATATAATACAGGGTAAGCCATATGTTCCGTTTTTCACACCATTTCCATATCTCTTGGGTCAAATCATTAAGCTCTCTAACACGCCCCCCCCCCCATTTTTGAAAGATATTTCATAGCAACGGTATTATCTAGAAACAAATGAATATGTATGTTTACTCTTTGCTCACACAAAAATTGTAACACAAGAAAAGCCGCTTTAAGTTCTAAGTAGTTTATGTGGTGACTCTTTTCATCTGTTGACCATAAGCCTGACACTTTAATGTCATTTGTTTTATCATAACCACCCCAACCCGATGTCGAGCTATCGCTTTCTATTATCATGTCTGGATCAGGTAAATTAATTGGTCTGAATGAATCATCAATGTTATCAATCCACCACTCTAAACATTTCTTACTGCTTTGAGACAATTTAATTTTTGCATCAAAATTCCCTCTATTGATTTTTAAAGCGGTATCTCTTTCAATTTCCAAATGCTTATAATAGAGCCCCGCATACTGTACTCCTGGTTCGCTTGCGACCAATTTTCCTATTACTCTTGCAAATTCTCTTATTGTCATAGTTGTTTCCCTTAATGCTGAATGGCAACAACTCTTTATGCTTTCACATTTTTCTGGTGTCAATTTTATGGTCATGTCCACTGAGTTCAGCCAAAACCCAACAAAACTTATACCTTGTGTAGGTTTTAATATTGATTTTTCACTATGAATTGTAAAACCTAAGTTGTCTATCAGTTTTAATGTGTCTAGAATGTTCTCTTCACATTCATTAAAAGTTTCAGAAGTTAAAAAACTGTCATCGATATAAATAGCATTTACATGGCCAGTCTTCCGTAACGTTGAAAAGACTGGTTTCAGAATTTTTGTAAATAATCGCGGCGAGCACGAAAGACCATTAGGAAGAGCTCTGAATTCGTAGCAAACACCTTTAAACAAAAATCTCAGATATTTCCTATAATCTTTATGAACTAAAATACTATAATAAGCTTGTCTTAGATCAATGCTTGCAAACCAAGAGTTAGGCTTTATCATTGTCAGCACATGTTTTAAAGTTTCCATTTTAAAGTGGTTTTTTGTAACAAACTGATTTAATGGTTTCAGATTCAAGATAAGTCTATGGGTACCATCTTTTTTCGGTCTTAAGAAAATGTTCGATAACACTTGAGAAGGTGACTGTTCAACTATCTCGATTACATTCTGGTGTAACAATGAGCTTAACTGTTCTTCTATGATTTTTTGTTCAGATTCCGAAAATGTCATGCGAGGGGGTGTGCCTATCATATTTGGAATGTTAAACTTTTCGCAATCAAAGTCAATTTTACATCCATGTTTTACATTTCTTAAAGACATATACACCCAAATGAAGTTCAAATAAGAAATGCCTGAAAATTTGCACAGATACCCTTTAAACTATAATGAACACATTGATCCAAAGATATTTATATGTTACCATACTATTTTCTTTTATATTTGCCTTTAAAGTAAGGGTATATGACCGGTTTACAGACAATTTTACAGGCAAAATCTTATTTTCTATGGTGATTTCCCAAAATGCACATAATTCTTTTGCAATCTTTTTCTTTTACATTAAACATTATGTTTTCAAATAAATATGTGTATATTAGACAAAAAATAAATAAAAAATAACTGTTTTAACTTTATTAACATTTTGTTGTACAAAATAAAACTTATAACTTGCTAAATTTTATTATGGAATTTTCGAATATTTTGGCATCTTTTCACAGAAAAGATGAATTTTTTATAAAAACTACAAATAGGAAACATACCAAACTTGGCCATAAGTTAGATAAATACATAAGCAACAAGAAAATGTACAGAAAACACTGTGTCACCATTAAAAGTTTTGAAATATTTGATATCTTGTATGTATACCCCTTACGAATTTTTCAGTCACAGACTCACTTTTAGTCACTAGAAATACCACTCAGTAATTTCCATAAGTATTATATCAGTTTAACACTGTATATATGGTGTCTTTGATTTCTTCATAACAATATACATATTTACAATTTTATCTATTGTCAAGTTTGTTCAGAAATAAAATGATCTGTCAAAGAATCTAGCACTCTTTTGCATGATGTTACTCGTGTAACACCGTCCTTTTTTTCACCCAAAAGTTGTTTTCAGGCCATTTTTTCCATCCTTGAGAAAAACTGCCACTAAATGTTTGTATTCAAGTCCAGAACATGCAATTTTAGTAATCATCTGCTTTGATAGAACTTTCTTTGTAGCCAGGGATTCCATTGTTTTTTCATTACACTCGGTCACTTCCTTGTAAGTCAAGTTTTGGAAATTCCATACTGTTGAGAAACTTGATTTTATGATCTGATTATGTGACACATTTGAAAAAGTATATAATTCTTGGAGACTCAGAACATCATCAAGGGCATTATGAGCACAGTACTTTTTATTCAGTAATGTTTCATACAAGAACTGTTGTTTGTAGTTTTCCATACCAGGATGAATTTCCTTGAAAATTGGTAGCGTATCCACACCTCCTAAACATGCATTTGTAAATTCAGCTTCCATATTTACTGCTCGAAATGCCATCAGTAGTCTAGGAAAATCAAAACGTTTCAGATTGTGTCCGATTAACACTACTGGTTCTATATCTTGGCACCAGTTTAGGAAACGAATTTAAAGCTTCTTTCAGTGGTATTGCTGGACAGGGGACCCATGTAAAAAAAAAAGAACCCCCACTTTGCTGTAAGTCCGGTAACTCTGGATGATGATGGCGCTATTGGTTTCCTTGGAAGAATGTATTGTTCAAATGTTTTATCTTTATAACAAGCTGCTATTTGTAATATGTCTGTGTCTTTAGCAAGAGAGCCTGTTTCTATATCAAAAAACACAACATTTTCAGCTGAGGTAATTGGGGATAACTCTGGTGGCTGAGAGTATGTTGGAATTGAGGTGTCGTCTGCATGGTGGGAGATGGCCACTGCTGTCTGATATGTAGTACCTTCTTTCTTTTCTTTCTTGCCAAGATCCAACCTTTTCTTTGATTTCCTTTGTAATTTTCTAAGTTTATTTTCTTTTTTATTACTGTATATCAGCTGACGTTTTCTTTCAGTGTCCCTTGACATAGCCTCTTTCAAGTACACCTTTCCGGGTGATATTCCTAAATTGGCATATATTCTACTCACGTAGGCATTACCCAAGTTGTTTTGAGCGACAGCACATCCAACACGAGACAAGAGGTTACTAGTAGCTGAAAAGTGACACCTCTTAGGTGCTTTGGAGGCCACCATATTATTGAAAGATTCTACATCCTTTGTCGAACCGCCAGGTGCAATTTTTTCACAGTTTTGGCTGAATGATTTGAACACAGCATCCAAGTCTTTTCTCAGGTCCTCACCAGATAAGTCTTTTGATAATGTGTTATGTGTGTAACTGTCTGGATTATTTTGGAAGCCACACCACTCACCACACATGGAATGATTACCAAAAGCATGGGGGACAATCTGTTCTATCTGCGATTTACATGCCGATGAGTCTCCTTTCGTTTGAGCAAGAGCGTAGTTAAAACATTTCTTGAGGTAAGCTATCACATTGTTTGTTAAAATTCTGTGCTTTTTTCTGAAGTAGGAAGAGGCTATTTTGTTAAATGTTTAGTGGTATGGTTGACATCACTCCATTTGTTGACAGTATGGTTTATGTCTTGTCTTATTCTAGCCATAGTTGTTGTATCATCATCCATAATTATTGTTGATACTTTCACACCTTGTTTTTCAATAGATTTGATAAGGTTTACTCCAACATCTGATTCCATTGCTTTTGCGCTACCAGACCAATTTTTAGTACAGTTATGAGGTGGGACATTCTCTTTATTTCCATTTACGTCACGGGTACAAATTCTACAGTCTGACTGTCTCACACCAAAAGCACATATTTTTCCTGTGTTGTTCCCTATGAGGGTCCCAACACCTGACTTACTGTCATATGATCGACCACTACCTCGTTTCTGCCATCCCATGTCATATTTAAAAATTCCTTCTTTATTGGTAGGATCTGATGCTTGGTCATCTCCTCCAGAAAATGTTGGGCTGAAATGAAATGATAATAAAAATCGTTATGGCATTTAGAGACAAGACTAACATGTAACAAATCTGCTTGACAATTATCAATACTAGATGGTAGAATGTGACTATGATATTAAAACATGCCTATGATTTCAAAGCAATATTTCAAAAGGTTGAAAAGGCAAGGTGAAAATATAAACAAAAGAAACAACAATGAATAAACAATGTTAGCTATTTGCTTGAAAAATTATCAAACTAACCAATAGCATACTGGGTTTCATTCACAGCATATTATCTAAAATACGCAATGTGGAATATAATGTTATCTTAGCCATTCACTGTCTTCATTATGAGCTCAAAATTTTTCACACTTCAAATACAAGAGTTAAAATTGGTGTTTTTATCTATATAGGGTAAAATATGTTTTGGTTTTTCAGTTTTTCATGACACGGCTCATATGTTTTATTTATTAAAACTGACCTATTGATTTGTACTTCTTCTTGAAGAACTGCTGAGCATGATTCATGAGCGACATCTTGTATATGTGGATGAATTTCAGCTTCCAATCTGGTCATGGCTGAGTGATGTAGGCCTCTTACTTCCATAGTTGACATTAAACTATTCATTTGCCTGTATGTCAAGCCAGAATGGATTATACCTAAAAACAAACAAAATGTGTGAGTTAGAAATTAGAAAATCATCTATGTAACAACATTTTATAAGATCATGTAATAAGCCAATTTGTTTTTAATTTTAATCTTTGAGGAATTAAATGCTAGAAAATAGTCATAAACTAGAATACTACCATATTAATAAAGTAGCACCGGGGAATTGCACATAATAAAGTACATAGCCGTACATTGTTGTAATTGTATTTCAAGCAAATACTCTTGGCAAAAGTCTGGGGTGTACGGAAATTACCAAAAAAATTTAATTTGTGAATAATTTGATTATTTAAAGTGGGGAGGAGTGTAGTGCATGTAATAAAAATTTAATTAAAGTCATTTTCAACATCTAATTGTTGGATTAACCTTCAGCAACATGGTTTGGTATGCATCTAATAAATGAGGGGCCTCTGGTTTACCTCAAATTTGTATCCAAGTCATGAATGAATAATCTGTTTCTAGAATAGAAGTGTTACTACAATTCGCTTTGATGTACATAATACCTAATTAGTGACTTGATCATAGTACCGATTGAGTTTTACTGTACCGCACATTTTTGTTTTATAAATTATATGGACAAAGACAAAATTGTGTGCTTGTAAATTAAGTAAAACTGTTAAAGATATCAACATATCACATAAATTCTTTCCATTAAAAACTTATATACATTTACTGCTATCAAAAATATTTATGAGATAATATTATATATACCTAATACAGCTTTTGTATTGATGTCATACACAGGCATTCCTCGTTTTGACTTGCCAAGTGGACGGTGGCTTTTTCCTGTTGAAATCTTATTCAATATACCACATCACATGAGATATACAGGATCTGGCATATCCAACCCGTTGTTCCTTGTAAATATTGAATAGATTGTAGCGGCTTTGAACAGTTATTGCAACTTTTGAGTTGATCAGCAAGGAAATTTCAACTCGACAATTCTGCGACCAATACCCCACCCACTTTCTGTTTCAACTTGACTGTCATTCTCAAGGGTAGAATCGCTGTTTTCTGACAAATTCGGCTTAGTTGACATTTGCTGAGATAAATTCTCCAATCTTGCACGCTTACCAGCTTTCATAAACTTGCCTTTCCACCGTCTTTTCATATTTTCTGTGTTTTTTTCAACGGCAAATTCTAAGCGGAAGTAAAACCGGAAATGCGTAGGGGAAGTAACTCAGTGATAAAAAACCAGTTATTTTTCAAACGCGGTTATCTTTCTTAGTGCCAATGTTTCTGATACGCCAGATGTCGCATTAATTCTGCGAGTATGTCTTTAAGATCCATTTGTCTGATGTTATTTTGTACCATGCAGTCATATTTTTTGCAACATTACCGGCTGTGAATGATTCCCATTTGTTGCTCAAATTTTTACAAAGATATAAGTTACTTACATTCACTTCTTGTTCTTCTGGTACTGGCCCTGTCCCTGGGTTTTTTGCTTGTCCCTGTGAGACAGGCCCTGCCTGGATAAAAAATCCTTGGCCACATTGTAATGTTTACTAGTGTATTGGCGCTTGACCGGTGGTTGACCATGTGACTGATTGTAGTTGGGGTTGCTCGATGAATATGTGTTTCTCGGCATGTCCTTTACGCCATATGTTCGTTTCTTGCCCAGTTTCCTTTCAAATTTGGCAATGTCTTTCCCCAACTTCTTCATGTCAGTTATCGATTTAACCCGTTCTGAGAGGTTATCGCCAAAGAGGTGATTGGTAACTGGTGTTTTGGGTGCGCAAAATTTTCCAAACTCTGGCTTTAGTGCTGGTTTTAACAATTTTCTGCGATTGTTTGTGACGTCTCTATGTGCAAATGTCAGGAGTTCCACTGCCTCAAAGGCTTGATTGAACCATTTGGTACTTTCCTGCGAGTCACTTTCCAACATAGAATCCATCATATTAATCATTGGCACCATTGCTTTCCCAATGAAAAGTTGGATATTCTGCAGTCCACAGTCCTGTATACGTAGAGGCTTTGATATAAACGAATCATGCCATATTTCTTCATTCACATTTGGAGGAGCTAAAAGTGAACAGTTTTCCGGATATTCTATTGCATCCGCCAATTTCTTTCCCTTTTCTTGGTCAAAGTTCACATTTATTGAATTTTGTACTGCCGTGGCTAATGTCTCGTTTACTGGAGGGACACATTCTTTTTTCCCATCAACTTTCGCGGAGAAATCTAGAAGTTTTTTCAATTTTGATTCATTGTTTACATCCGTGTTTTTTACCGGAAGTACCCCATCGTGGACGGAATAATTATCATCCGACGAATTGCCTTCATCATCGTCGTCGTCTGACTGGATGCTTTCAGTGGTGATATTTGGTCGTGGTCCATTTTCCACAAAGTTAGTGAATTTTTCATTCAATGACACAAGTATTCCAGAAATTTCTTGCATTTGTCTTTCATTTGAATCAAGACGGGCATTCAAGGTTTTAATCTCGCCTCGATGATCTTTAGTTTTCCCCTTGGAAAAACCCGGTGTTGGTGAAGAAATTCCCACGCTATTTATTGATGATGCGGGGTTCCCGTTTTCGATTGGTTTCCTCGTTTCCGGGTCGTGACGTAGCTGCGTGATTCCGTACTGCAGCGTAGCGGGCTGTGCTATAATTGGATCGTTTGAGCACGTGATGTTGTCCACGCTAGTTTGGTCAGCGTGGGCAGCTTCTCCGCCATTTTTGTTCCAAACAAAGGAATTGTCAGTCTTTTGCTCTGATGCAAAAAAGGAGGGATCGAGAACGTAAACGACATTTTGCTCTGGCGCTATATGTCCGTTCTCGATCTCGGCACCATTAGTGCTCGCGCTGGGCGAAATGTTTCCGTTAGAAACGCCAGCCATAGTTATGTTGACCGTACGTTGATCAAACAAAGAAAAAGTTCGAAAGTTTATTGTAATCAGTAAAATTATCGAATTGAGTCAATAATTTTTTATCATATCACACTTATATATCCCTCTAAACAATTTCCAAAAACTATAAATCCGTTTCAAAAATAAACAAGGAGAATATTGAAAACAAAGGAATTATTATTAATTATAGAGTCTAATAGTCCGAGTGTCGCGTCCGAAAGCTAACTTGCTACTGAGGCTGATAAGCGTCTGGCGGTCACGTGTTACCTCATATAATTCTGATTGGCCAATGGGCACAACAGAATAAGCATGTATCAACTATGATCGTGGCAAGGTTAATGATATGCATGGGCTATTTTTAGATTACCTCACCAAGAAGTTGAATTGCGTTCAGTAGATCTAAATATAACTCGATCATGCGTGATAACCCTTTGAAGACGGAATAATCAGTCACCATTCTCTATTGTATTTTAAACTATTACAGACAAAAACAATTATAAAAGAAACTAACTTTTGCGTCTTGAAAAACAAATGAAACGGAACAATTTCGTTTATAATTTATTACGGTTTAAACCGATAAATCAAGTAAAAATAGAAATCCTATTTATATACACAAACTAAGCCTGGGTTCCAGTCTGTCGATTTTTTTATTTGCTTCTGTTCGGCAAATCGACACTACTATCAAAACCAGAGATGTTGTGTTATCTATGACGATCGAGTATGAAATAGCGCGTAAGTTATGAATAAGCAAAAAAATATCAACGCCTGAATCCCAGGCTAACACAAACTGGGATTACCGAAGTAACTAAAATAGCTTAGATTTCCGCAGTATGACGGAATCGCCCGAATTGTTACGGTTGCAATCGGAACTACATCGGCTATTATCATTAATCCGAAGACTGACGGAAAAGGCCGAAAAGTTGCGATTGGCACAATTGCATCTGGTTTCCCGTTCAATCATGCACCAACAGATGTAAGCAGGAAACCACCTAACCGGAACAAGTTTTCCATATGAAATGGCCATTTTATTTCATTTTATTTAGAAAATAGACCACGAGACCAGATTTTATACTGTTAAAAAGTATTGTTACCTATGTAACAGTACAAAATTCTTAGATACGTGGTACACAGGCCTGTGGGAAATTAACATTTCGAAAATTTCAATATCCTCTTTATACTATATATGCAGTTATGCACAGCTATGAACTTCATTCAGGTCCAGGTGTGATTTACTTAACAACATTATTTGCTTAAATGATGCCATATCTTTTATATAAAATGTTATTTTTTTCTGTCTCTAACAATGTGCATATATTATACATGTATATATTCACATAAGAAAGGTTAGTGTGTATTTAACTAGGAAGCAGTCTGAATCATAATAAACAACTATTATGTATTAGTAGTACTTTTATTACAGTATTAGTTAGTCATGTATTTTCTTACATGTATGTAATTATTTTGTTTGTAAAGTTTTTATTTCCTTTTGTGCAATATATTATATTTTGTTATTATTACTGTAGTCCAGCATACATTGCATATATATTTTCTTTTCATCTATGATTTGAATAAGTTCACTGTATGAATTAGTTTTAATTGATTTTGATAATTAGAGTGAAGATTTTCAAGGCGTAAGACATTACTTACAAAAGTTTTTTTTGTAATTCTCGAAAAATAATTTCAATAATCGTTACTCTTTAACCATTTCAAGATTGCCAAAGTCATTTAAATAATTAGGCTTGTATAGAGTTGAAATATCTGTAGACAATTTCCTGTAAAGTTGGTGACTATCTGATCATTAAACTGTCGAGTGACAGGCAAGTGAGACCTGGACATCATTCGTTTTAGTGCCTGCAGTATTTTCTTTCTTAAGTGCTATTTTTTGTTTATTTTTTTCTGATGATGACAAACAAAGATATGATCTAATTTGAATATATTTGTTTAATTTATATATCAGTTTTCAATGAAATGCAGAAATCTATCAATGAAATTAAATAGTTATCTTCCTATGGTAAATAAGAGGTTTTGATTTCATTTTATTTTGGTATCTATTTGGTTTTCAAATCTATGTAAAAGGGCATTGTGGCTGAGTGGTTATAGTCATTGACTACAAAACACTTGACCCTTAACACTGTGGTTAAGAGTCCCTGCAGGTAATTCTTTCATGTAAGGAACCTATCCAGCAAACTTGTAACATGTAACATCAATAGTTATGATTATGGTTATAATTGGGTCAATATATGCAAGGTAAGTCACTAGAGAAAATTTTTGTCAATTATGAATTGAGGAATCTTAGTATCCCTTGACACAAATGCTCACCATCATGAGATGAAGTGTTGTATAAATGTACTAGGTCTTTATGTCAAAGGTAAAGGTCACACTTGTATATAAATTACACTTCAAAGGTCAGATGGAAACACTTGTCCGTTGACATTGGGAGATTAATGTATAACTTAGTATTATGCAATTTCAGCTCCCTTTGATCAATGCTAAGGTCTCACATGCAGAGGTGAAAGGTCAGATTAAAAAAAATGTGGGAATTGATAATTTATAATGGATTTAGAGAGTGTAATGTAAATGTTCACTATTGTGAGACTAAGCATTTGTGTTGGCTTATTTTGTAACAAAAGTGCAGTCCAGTAAAAATTGTGGCCAGATTTTAGATTAATAAGCTGCCATGAAAATATTTGATAGAATTGCTTTGTACACATGTATTGAAATAATGTTCAAGTTATTTTACAAATTATTTTGTCAGATTTATTCTTAAACTTAAATAATTTGACTTTTCATTAATGACATGTTTACATGTTTAAATAAAATGCACAGAAACAAATGTAAGATTAAAAAAATCTGAATCTCAAGGCTCCATGACCAACATGTGTTCTCATTAAAGTGGCAATCTAGAAAGTAGTCGCACAGCAAATAGGTAAGTATAGTCACAGACTTTGTAATTTAAAGTTCCATGAATTAAATGTTTTAAAAATTGGGGATAATGAATTTACAGTCACAATCGGGCCAATCTAGAAAATTATCAAACCCAAAGCCTTTTTATCTTTAATTCTAAAAAAAATAATTTTTAAAAGAATATCGGAAATATTTCTCATCAAAAAACAGGTTTGCACTTTTGGTTTAGTTTTTGTGTAAAACATACTAAAAGAGAAGGGGGTTAAATCACTTACTAAAAATGGTCATGAAAGGTTTCCTTAAAACTAATGGATTTTGTCAGAGTTCTAAAACTTTTTGAACTTGAAATTGTTAAATTAACAAAAACAGGCTTTTTGCGTTAATAAAGGTCAGGGGCCAACTGTTCACGTGCCAATTATATGTAGAGGAATAGTCGAGCAAAACGCCCTACCCAAAGCTGTTGATCCTTTGTACAGTTTCCCGTAGAACACCCTTTCAAGAACGTAGTAAGCTCTTAATTAAAAAGCCTTTTGGAAAATCATCGCTGCCTGTATGCATTTTTAGCTGCTCCGTCTTTTCACTATTTCAGAGGATTAAATATCGTGCTAGGTTGGCACATCTACATAAATATTTCACTTTTTTTAATGATAGCAAAAACAAACATACAAAAACACACATACGCGCGTGCGCTCGCACGCACACACAACAGCACACACACACGCACACGCCACACACACACACATGAGATTTGTAATTTATTTTCCCAAATATGACACATTTGAAATTTTATCCCAAGTCTAAAATTGCACTTGACTACATAGATCTATACGGGTTAACATTGTCAAACCCGATAGCACAAAGGACAAAATGGCGGCGAAAAGGCATTTGTTTAATGGAGATAGGTGTTTTTTAATGAAAATAAAGAAACGGTACGTTAAGTAGAATAAGGTATTTATCTATTTGCAATTTTAAAATAGCTTATGATAAAGCTGA
>NW_026859921.1:0-36412 GCF_026571515.1 Ruditapes philippinarum
TTACTGTTCATAACGACTATGTAAGTTTTAGAAATCGATTGAAATATTGACATTTTCTTTCCAGTTTATAATGTATTCTTTTCGTTGTTGTTCATAACTTTATTATAATTATATCATGTCGAATTTTTCATTCAATGTAAACTTGTGTGTTTTTAAAGAAGCCATTGATATTTTTAAATCTATATTTATATTCTATAATAAAAACTAATAACTTATAACAAAGTTACGAATATTTTTATTGAGTTATTGAAGACAAAAGACCTAAGGAATGTGGAAGCGAGCGTGACTACAGAGGAACATTATGGGAGACGACGTCGCCTGGTGTTATAGTGACAAAACCATGTTTGAACGGATACCAAGGTAACTATGTTTTATTTTAAATCACAAACGGACACCCTTTTCAAAAAGCTGTCCTTGACCAATTTGAGATTGTCTGAACACAGATTGTATATTAGAATTTAAAAAAAACCTGTTTAACGAGCACACTTATTTAATGTTTTACATTATATTGTAGGAGAAAGTTCAAGAAAGTGCACACTTCAGGGACAATGGATGCTGCCAGTTTATAACTGTGTAAGGGAAAGCATCGAGGAGATCACAAAACTGGTACTTGGATTGTATTTGCTTTCCTTTGTAAGATGTAAAATTTCTGAAATAAGTAGTATCTTGTTGAATGTCTTTTTTTTTTTTTTTCTTAATAAAATTCTTAATTATTATATCTTCTAGTTTGAGTGTTTTAACAATAAACATATATTTGCTGTATAAAAAAACCCTACTAAATAGGGAAGCAAAAATAAATAGTTTGCTTTGACTGAGTTTGCTTATAACTGATCAAGGAAATTGCATCATATACCACACTCCTAGCACTGGTCGGCTAAAACGGTATTCTTTTTAAACACCTTAAATGTATGGATATTAGTGAAACAAAAACAAAAAGAAAACAATGTTGATATAAATAGCAAGTGTACGTATAAGAAGCCATCAAAAACCTGTTGGATAAACATATCGGTGTGATTATAAACGTCTTCGTGATTAAATATATACATTGAATAATAACCTTTATTCAAAAAATGTAAGTTAAGCTCCTACAACATTCTAAAACTTACCAAAACAACGATAACAATACACTGGGAGTAGACTATGTATTAAATAATTCTCTAATTATTATCAATTTATATTTAGGTATTTGTAAAATTTAATTTTAATTGAAACATTCTCATGTTCTTGATGATAATGACTTACCCTTTCAGATTGAAGGAGCTAAAGAAAATCCATCAGAGACTGTAGTAAACACTGTTTTGTCTAACTTGACACAAGCCACGGATACTGACGTAGACGACGCTCTATATGACGGAGAACTTAAACTAATAACGGAAACGTTAGAAAATATAGTTGTTTTAAGCGACAATATTACTGTTAACGATGGCCAGATACAGGTAAGAAAACATTTTATTCAAAGGTACATAAGGCCTCAGAATCAAATATATTTTTCACTCTTTGTAAATGTAAAAATGAGTTTTTAAAAATTTAGTTCAATGTTTCAGAGCATGTTTGATGCTTATCACTTGAAGTAAGAAGTAATTGTATTATTTGTAAAAAAAAAAAAGTAGCAAAATGTAAACGAAGTAGTATTTTGACTTCAATTGCCAAAATGTTATAGAAGAAAAACGGGGTTCATGTATTTGTCAAATAAGTATCATGTTGGAAACAAAACATCAAAAAAGCTTTCAAAAAAGGAATAAAAAACATATTTAGGGCATAATAGGCCTTTAATAGGCACAAATACATCTAATTTGCCAAAATAAAAAAATATCAAGGGTATGATATGACTGAATAACGCCATTGTAAATCTTTTTTGTAACATTGTCTGTATGAATATACACTTCTAAAATGCACTAAAGTTTTGCATAAATGACATGAATGATAGGCTAAAATAAAATAAAATTTTATTTAATTGCTTTAAAATTCACTTTCACCAGGCGACTGTTTGCATTGTTTTTATTGTTATCATTTTAGAACTTTATAAAGACTGCGAGTAATATTGTTGACAAGAAAAATGTTAATTCTTGGAGAGCAGTTAACCAACAGACGGCGGAGGTAATTAACGCACTAGATTTTAATATGAAAAGGCAAAGCCTCAAGGCGAGCTCGATTTACTTATACCGTCAAACAGTAAATAATATAAACAATCGTTCATTTTTATATTACTTTCCGTTTTAAAGTGCCATTCGGTATTTATGCACTGCTTCCGTTTATTCTGGTTCCCTGTCCTCTTATGGTACCTATAAAAGTGCGCAGGACACCAGTCTACGCATCCGTTTTCAATCATAAATCCTCGGCTTTTATCGTTATCTTGTAATTCGAAAAGTTGCGATGTGTCAATTCAGTACTTCCGACGAAAGTTTTCAAAATCATCACTATCTAGCAGGTACTCGCGTTACCGTTACCGTTAACTTCGGGCCAGCTCGTCGAGCTCGCTATTACAATGTATTCTTTATTTTTTCTAATCCTGATACAATAATAAGATTATGATCTCTTTCTCAAAATGTTTACCTACACAAAACCATAATAAAATTAATATCAAATTGTTCTAATTTTCATGAAAAATACATATACATACACACATTAAGGACTAAAGCAACAATTTTTTATCAAACTTTTATTTCTGTACGTCAACTATTGCGCTGATTTTTTACGATTGACTGTTTCATAACATTTAGAGGTCAGTTAAATTTTGTTGCCTACGGTGAAAAAAGAAACTGTGTTGTACAGCGTAATATGATGTTTTGTTTCGAACTTTCAGGGTGCAAATTTTAGGCCAGCTGATGTACTTAGGGCAGTTGACGGATACAGTAAAGTTGTTGCCAACTCCACAAGAAATGACACAGTGATAAAACAGTCAAATATATGTATGTTGGACATAACTAATTATGCTGTTCATATACCAGCTCACAAGACAAATGTTTATAGATCATGTAAAAAATAAACGATTACCAATCAACAATTCTTCTTTCACTGAAAGCTTATTAAAAGAGTCTAGTTTTGTTGTTTCGTTTCGTTAAGTTTGGTTTTCATTTAACTGCTTTACACCGTTTTAACGACCCTTGCAACGAAGAAATATTGAGTTAAGCCACTAAAAGCGATGCTAGTGACCTTGGCAATTAAAAAAATCCTGCGTTCTTAGAAAGAATATCTGTAGTATTATTTAATTAGTTTGCTCAGTATAAGTTATTTTCACATATATAATATAAAATCGCATACTTAAATAAATTGACATATCCAAACATTTCAAGTTTTACATTATGTCTTGACAAATAATGAGTGGTGGCATGATTCTGACAGGCATATATACGTATTGTTTAGGATGTTATAAATAAAGCTTTTTTTCTCATTTTATTTTCAGTATTTCGAGTTACAAACAACAACAAAGAAAATATAATGTTCCCAACGCCAAGACTTGCTACTGAGCTTCAAACATTGTCTTTTTATTTTCTGTCAAATGTTTCTCTTGATGGTAGTTAATTGTTTTATTGGTGTTTTGTAACAATAAAGTAGGATAAAGTAAGATCTTGGAAAAATATTATTTATTGTGACTAATAAACAAAACGTATATTTTTACCGTAGTTCTGCATGAATAGTACTAATATACACAAGCATTTCCAAAGCATACAAATTTATAAGATTTTAAGGTTTTCCTTCAAATGACATGACAACAGTGGTCTTCCTGGACTCCTTACCGCTGGTCCTTTTTGCTTGGTCATGTGAGGTTGCGTTCATTGAACGTCGCCTTTCCGTACCATATTTTAACCTGTTGATATTTGTAAAAAACAAAACAAAAACTTTTAAACCATCCATTCACGAGTCCTAAGGATCAAACAATATATCAGAATGCTAAAGGAGGTCAAGCCCACATTGTGTGATATAATTATAAATAAATTTGATATATTTTAGGCGTGAAGAAATACTCATCGATATTTTATAAGAATTTGACAGAGATTTTACCAACATCTTCAGTGGGGTGAGTATGATTTAATGATTTTGTCATAAATACAAAGTTAACATTATTTCTTTTAGTCACGAATAACGAGATCTCGAAAAAAGGAAATTCCCTAAGAGCGTGAAAATTTCAGTCTCGGTTGAATGAGTCTATATTTGATGCAACATCTAAGCATCATGCCTCCCCCTTGCACCGGCTTTAGCCAACTCTAAAAGTGTTGGGAAATGACCAATGAAACGTTCAACTGTATAGTTTGCATCTTATAACAAAAGATTCAATTAATGTTATTTGCCGTACAGAAATTCGCAAATACATTATCAAAAACAAATCGAATAGAAAAGTAAATGTTCAACAAACACAAATGGTGCAAGTTTAGTTTGGCTCACCAGTTGTGGTACTAGGCATGCTACCGTCAACACCCAAACTGTATCATACACAACAGAAAATGACAAATGGAAAAAGAAATAAATTGAAACAATAACTGTGTAAATTCTAAGACATATATGAAAGCGCGTCAATAATCCATAAAGTGTTCTAGAATGGTTTGGTAAGAAAAATGACGTTACTGTTTATTTTAGGAACAACAGCGATCTAGAGATAAATGGTGCAGTTCTATCACTGACACTTATACCATCTAAAGAAGATCTGGAGACACCAATAGAGCTTAGTTTCCAGCATTTTAATGTAGGTATAACCAAAATCAAGCTAAAGATCATTCTACGGACTGACATGAAAATCTCTAATTAAATATTATACCTGTTAATAGTTACTTTAATGACTATGTTTTGTATGAATAGACACGGATTGATATTTATGTAATGTAAATCCGTGGAATAGATAAAAAGATTTTTAGGTTTGAAGAAATAACTAGTACTGTTTGAAGAAATAATTAGTTAAGTGAAAAGGTAATAGATTTTCATTTATTGATTCATTATAATTTATTAATACAATACAAAACAATACAATACATAATGATTCATTATCTTTAATCATTTGAATTTAACAATATTAAATGTCTTTACTTTAGTCTTGTCGTTCGCAAATCCTCCGCCTCCTATTTTCAACTTTTTTCAGACTTTCTATAGATATCCTGTGTGTAGCTTTTGGAACTTTGACAGGTACGTAAGATGAAAATGAGGATCTCATTTTGAAATAGCTGATTTTTTTTTACTTAACGTTTTATTTATTTAGTTTCTCTTCTTTTTGGGATAGAGAGAAACATTAAGTCTACACTTTACAACAGCAAAGTTTATATTTATTTCACCCTGACATGTAGCTTTCCAATAAATGAATCTTTGTTAACAGTAGCTTTGGCAACAAAGAAAATCATGTAATGGCATAAATGTACACACTTTCTTTTTAAGTATTTTATGCATTTTACTTTTATATATATTATTTACTTTTGCCTATTCAAAGATCATATAGAAAATTAATGGAAAATTAACTTACTACTAAGTAAACATGTACACTCTATATATGTTTCTAAAATCTTAGATTCGATGTAACTCTTTTCTGTTCATGACAACTCTATCACACCATCAATGCTTTCTTCGTTATAGTAATGGTTGGGACAGTGACGGATGTACTATGGTTTCCACCAATAATGAAGTAACAAATTGCACGTGCAGTCACCTGACTAACTTCGCTATACTAATGAGCCCATACAAACAGGTATAATACTAGCGCATTGTATATTCCATAAGTTGATAAAAAAGCGCATATGAGCCCGCAATTATTACAACGTTTGTGGAACCTTTAACACAGCACTATGTAGAGCCCATGTCCTTCACTTGAAGATAAAAACAGATAGATAAGATTTATATTGCCTAAAATAATTGTGTAACCACCGGAAATGATCTATTTTAGGCATATTTATGTAAATTCTCGTTTTCTACAGACCTATGATTTCCAAAATTGTTTTTAGATATACCTGAGAAAAAATATTGCTTTGTCAGTCTATTTGAGACTTCAATGTTGTTATATTTTTCTGGTCCATCGTAATCATTGATTCCAGCGCTTTTAAATGTTGAAAATTGAGTACCGCAGAAGCCGGCTTGGGACGTGAGGAAAGTTGCACTTTTTTCATTATCCCTCACGTACAATATAAATTAAACCGAGTCTGCAATCTTCAGTTTTTTTGTTGTGATTAATACTTCCGAGGGATCACACTTTCTCCAGATTTTACATGAGTGTAAAAATGCTATGTCACAGGGTAATATAACGGATAACCATATGATGCTTTTGAGGAAATTTATATTTTGTAAATCACGTTATATGTAGTAATGTATAGTAATTTCGACTAATATACACATAAAACACATTTTGAAATAATGATGACATAAACTGATATGAGCCGCCTACATGTTTAGCAGCAGAATTGTTGTCTGCGAAACGAAAAAACTAGGAAAACTAGTTTGATCATTTTTCCTTTTTTCAAATAATAATTTTAATTATTAGTAAGGACTGTAAGGGCTTATTTTCTTATGAAGTCGTTTAAACTCGTAAAGAGGCAGAAAGACGCACAATTATTCTACCTTGAACATAAACTATAGATTAAGTCCATACAAAATACATGGTTACTTAGTTAAAAGAAACAAACACAAATGTTCTTACACTTGTTTTAAACGGTTACTGAAAGAAAGATTGTCGGAGCAAATTCAAGTGAAAAATTAAGAGCTAAGCAGTTTTTGGTTATTTACAGTAAAAAATCAAAATATGTTATAAATATATCTTTGCTTTGTAGGAAGTATCAAAACCGTTGAACATAATCAGTACAGTTGGTTGTGGAATTTCATTGTTTGGTCTAGTGTTGACCATTGTAGCGCATGTTACGTTTTGGAGGTAAAACATTTAACATGTCTGTTATTTGTCCGGATTTTTCTGTTCAATATCAGAACAGAAAAAGCTTAACGAAAACGACATAGATTATTTGATATTTCTGTAGATTTGCATCATATGGAAAACATTTAAATATTTGAAATAAACCGGAAATAAACGCAAAATGTAAAAACCGTCTACTGATAAGACTTTTCATTGTCATAGTGTCAACTTTTTTTTCAGACATGTAAAATCAGAGCGAGCACTTCTGGTTGTTTGCCTGTCGGCTGCTCTTATAATATTCTATGCCATATTTATTGTCGGAGTTGAGAAAACAGAAAATAAGGTGAGCAACAGAATTAGTACAGAATAATTTTATCGCGATTTGCATTTTAGTGTGCATTTCTAATTCTGATCTAAGTTCATTACAACAATGGTGACCTATACTCAACATCGACTCCTACCCTTTTCTCACTATGTTTTTCTGTAATTTATTGTATTTTTGTATTTTTTAATTCACCTTTATGCTAGGAGCCTTGGAAAATGACAAATGGAAAAAAAACTTTGTAACGATATAAGGGCCAATCCAGAGCGATATAGTTGAAAATGGTGTATTTATTATTAACCTGATGGAAACTTTGTTGCCATAAATAGAGGCAGTTAAGGCTTTATACTGTTGGTCATTCATTTCTTTTACACTTTGATTTTTAACTGTCTGAAACTTTGAATTGTCTGCTCAAAAATGCAGAGAATGCTGGACAAAGACAAAACATTTATCCTTACGGTTTTTGATTACAAGCATTGAAAGAAATTCTGCCCTTGTTCGATAGTAAAGGTCTTTTTTATAATTTTATTTCAGGACGTTTGTACGGTGGTTGCGGTGTCACTACATTTCTGCTTGCTTGTCGTGTTTTTCATGATGCTCGCTGCATCTGTACATATAGCTATAAGTATTTTGTACGTTTTCAGAACAAAGGTGAGATCTGTCAAATGGCTAATTCCCTTAGCAATAGGTATGTTGATACTGTTGTTTTCCTTTGCACATTTTTTATCTGTGTCGTTGTGATGCAATTGAAGCATTTGTTACATTTTTTATCTTTGTCTATGTGATGCAATGAAGCCATTTGTATAATTACAAGTTGCAGGTCACTGCACATAATAAACTAAAAAAGTGCTCATTGAATAATAAATATGTTAGAAAATTGTGTATGGTGATTGAACATGCAAAGTTATCGAAAAAGGATAGAAGATTTGCTACGAAATTAAAGACCATATAATTACTTAATTGACTTAGATTTAATAAACAGCGGAATAAGGTACTGTTCAAAATAACGTAAAAGTTACAGTGCAACTTGTATAGAGGCAGAACAAATATTGCCTACCGAAAAGAACCGGCATTTTGCATAACTTTTCGAACTTTTGAGCTCCAAAAAAGTTAGTGATGAAGACTGAATATTGCTCAAGTACGTACTATCGTACATGGGAAATAGTGCATGTTTTTCATATTTAACATGTTTACTGAAACACAGTAGACGATTTAACAGAAATAATTTGTATTGCTCTCGGAAAATTTCCCATTGTCAACAATGTTAAAAGCAACTATTTCTAAAACCCAAGTCTTTATGTTACAGGCGTTCCTCTTCTTATCGTGGCCATTTCTGCGTCAATAACAAAGATGGATGGCTATGGAACAGAAGATTAGTACGATATGGTTTTTGTTTTAATTTTCATAGTAATATTAATGTCTTATTATTCATAGTAATGTCAATGTTTTATTGTTCATAGTTATGTCAACGACTTCTTTTTCATAGCAACGCCAGAGTCTTATTGTTTATAGCAATGTCAATGTCTTATTGTTGATAGTAATGTCAATGTCTTATTGTTCATTGTAATGTCAATGTTTTATTATTCATGTCAATGGCGATTACTAAAAGTTGTTTAATAACATATATTTTTAACGCTGTTCACATGTTATATAAACAATAAATACAGTGACACATGTATGAAAAAAGGGGACTGGAAACATTTGTTAAATATTTCCTGTTAAGTATCAAACAATCAAATTATGATTATTCTTATTTAAGCTGCTGGCTGTCCTCGGACAATGGTCTGGTTTGGGCATTCATAGGACCAGCAATACTTGTTATATGTGTAAGTCATTATGCTCTTAGCACTGTTTGTTTAGTTTAATGCCTTTTTACTTCAATTTTATCACATTTTTTGCCATGACACGTCGGTACATCTACCTATAGTTTTTTGTTTTTCTTGGATAACAAACCAGTAATTATCAATTCTCTGCAAGTAACCGACTTTCTTTTTATTCCACATCAGTTACTATATCGGCGGCGAGAGTCAAATCGCCATTACACCCAATGTCAGATATCCATTTCCACGAAGAAATTTTGCCTAGTTGGCACCGAAGCATTACATATTGTGTTCACTTTTGACTCTTTGCCCCCAGGACTTGAAAGTGATTAGCTTGCACATCTTTGAAGTTTGACTGGGCTGTACACTGTTGATAGCTCTACATATTTCAGTGTTTAAATCTTTTACATTTAAGTAGTCTGTTCCAAATTCAAAACTTAGCAAAACCTGATGCCAGTTCAACTGGGTTAGGGTTAATGTATAATTCTGTTTTAAGTTTTGTTACATAAATGTTGTTGTATGTACTTGTTCTGTTATATATTGTTCTAGGTAAACGTCATCTTGCTGGTTCTGATTCTTAAGACAATGCACTCAACAAAGATGATGACACAGAAATCGGGATCAAATAAAATGAAGTATATTTTAGATGACATTGTAGTTATTCTAAATAATGTTCACATGTTTTTAATTTCGTGACTTTAATGTATGGTGTGTTAAAATAGCAACAACGAATTGTGGAATGAAAAACCAAATGTAATCGAAAAGTGAGAAAAGACAAATTCAATATATGCATGTATGTCTAGAAATACAGAGCAAAATAACATATAGGCGTCCATGACATTCTTCTGATACTCTAGGATATCGGCTTCGCATTTTGTGCATTATTATAGCATTAAGTTTGAAGTATGGAAAATGATTTTGATTGTTAAAGTAAAATAGCTTGGGTTTTCAATCCTTTGTTAATTTAGATATGAAAGAATGTCTTTGTTTTTTGTTTTGTTTTTGGTTTTGTTTTTGTTATACGTGTATGTGGTTTAGAGGGTGTACAGCTTTATTTGGATGTCTCTAATTGGTTGAATATGGGTTGATTATAGTCAAATAGTATTGTAATACTGTGGATTTCCGGTAACAAAATAACAAATGAACATTTTGTTAAGAAATGTTTTATTTCGTTTCTTAGTACACTCTTGTACGTTACGGTAAAGGAACAACAAAATTGACAACAAAGTGATTGTACAACAACTGCATATTTAATGGCAATATTTTTACGTTAAAGCTTTACATGTTTTATTTAATTTATAGGGCAACAGTTAAATGTTTGTGCGTTTTGCTGCCTGTAATGGGTGTAACATGGGTGACAGGCCTCTTCTACGTTAATGAAGATACCAACTGGATTCAATATTTGTTTGCCACAGTCAATAGTTTACAGGTAAATGTAAATACGTGACATTAAATTAATTAAAAATGAATCACTCGAAAATTGTTGAAGTCAGAAAAGAAAATTTGTTATTCAGATATATATAGTATTTAATAAATAAAACATAATCCTATTAGATAGGTAGGTGGCACAAACTTTTAATCAGTATAAATTATACATAACTTTTTGGATTGTATGTTTCGAGAATTTGGATTGCTCATGCGAGGAAGTTATCCAGCTAAGAACATGAAAAGTATGTGGTTCTACTCAGGTGCCCGCTCCCGTCTAAGATGATGCCCTTCGGGGTACCTAGGATGGTCTTGTCCAATAGGTTATATGCCTTGAAAAGTCACCATATAATATTTACGTGGTCAGTTTGATTTAACTCTAACAAATAAAATGAAATAATTAAGTTACAATCAAGCGAACACATAAAATAAATAAAATTAGATCAGCATTACACAATTACAATCCACTTACAATATGTTACTTTTAACATTTTAAAATATGCAAAAATTAGGGCTTACTCCGATAGAAATTGTAGACATATGGTGATAAAAATTGAAATGTCTTTGATATTTGTATGATTCGACTCTGTACTTCTTTGACCGCTTCTTTTATTTGTTTTCTTTTATGGTGTCGGTAGCATGAAGACAAAATGGATATCTTAACATAATGATTATTTAGATTTGATGTATTAGCGAAATTTCATAAAAAAAGAAAAAAAGTGTATTAAGTTAAGGCTTAGGGTCACTCGATGGTTAACATAAAATATATATTTTAAATATATGATATATATAACATTTGTTTCATACATTTCAGGGTCTTGTTATATTTGTATTCCACTGTGTACTCAACAAACAGGTAATTTATAGAGCAAACATTTTGACTGTATCAAAATAAACTGATTGCTGCAAATAACCAGTCCGCGATAACTATGAACTGGGTCTCTTGATATTGAAACGGAATAAAGTGAATTGGTCTATATTATGATAGGTCTGTAATACAAAAAATAATTACGATGTCACACATAACAACAAACATCAAAAGAATAACATAATATGTTGTTTGAAGGTGTGATATGACATAATAATTATATTTTTATAACAGATAATAAATTATTCTTGAAATAAGTATTATTATTCATCATATGTGTTCATATTAAAATCACTTTGAACTTGAGCAACATTTTTTCAAGTGCTTATTTATAAGAACATCAAAATGTATATTCTTATAAATAATAATTTCTTTTTTATGAACATTTGAAATACTTATTTGCCAATCGTAGAACAATCCAGTTTGATATAATTCTAAATAAGCTTATGCCAGAAGGCTCTTTATATGTCTCTAGTACACATGTTGGACATAGTGATATTTGTATTACTATATCATATTAAGTGCTTTGTTTCTCTTTGCTGTCAATAAATTTTACTTAGATTCGGATCCATCTTGTTGCATTTGAAACCACATACTGCTGTTTTGAAGAAAACATTTATATGGCGCGTGTTTCATCTTTATTTTCACCATTTACATATACAATAAGATAAAAGCAATACATCAAAAGTAAGGTATCGAAGCAGATTAAATAATTTTTAATATTTATTCAGTTCGTTGACCAGTTGACCAACACTCAGTAGTTTCTATCTAATCACTAAAACAAGGCATTATAAATGTACATGTATGCTAGTTTTAAACATAAGGCGGGTTAGAAAGCTATTAACCAGCTTACAGAAGGTAAATGATCCTACTCAGCTGTCTGTCTGCTTGTGTCTGAAACAATGCACGAAGGCATGTTATTTTTTCTGCTGAAGGAGACTTTAAAAGTGTTTATTTTCAATATGAATGATTCACAAATTTCGAAGTCAAACTATGAAAATCAAGCAGTAAGAAGCATAAAAACTGATAAAACAGCTAAGATGGTTATGTTGATAATTTATACTGCTAACATTTGTAAGCATCATGCTTTTCATAATTCCATCTTGTATCCTGTAGATCCAGCGTGCATTTATATTAGCAAAGAGAAAATATTCTGTAGGAACATCAGAATCAAGGCTTGCAAATGAATTAAAGAAGGTAAAGGCATAACTAATTAGTTAATATGTTTAGTAATATGAATTACATGAAATGAACGTTGTTATATATATTTAAGATCATTTTATTTCTTTAAAAATGAATGGAATATATCATAGTGTTCAAAAGGTAAGAAGCTCAACCCTTACAATATTGGACCCAATGGTCCAGTATTTGGCGAGAGGTCCTAGGTTCGAATCAAAGTATCATTAAGTAATAGTATAAACCAAATGGTCAGAAAGTCGGCGAACGTGCCACGTGATACCTAAAATCTATAAAATGCAGTAACTTTAATTAGTTATATTTTCAACTTTTCAAGTTACCTCGTACTTAAATACAGTGTTGTTATATTTTCCAATTCTTCGTGATCATTAATTCCAGCAGACTGAATGCCGCTTAAGCCGGTGCAACAGAGCGTGGAAATTGTTGCACCTCATATTACGTGATCAGATTGAATCAACCTTTTCATATTTATTTTAACAGTCTTTTAAACGATCAACTTACTGATACTTGTGTGTCTTTTTTTGCAGATGAAGTCACGAGAATCCTTCGATAAAGTAGAAACATGATAATCCTTTAAAGAGACAACGTGAAAATGAAATTAACTTTCATATGATTATATCATATATCCTTAAGAACATGCGGACCAGTTGAGCATACAGTACAATTAAAAGTAACCTTCATTATTTACTGACCGTTTGTTATTTAAATTTATTTAGGCACTGGCATGCAAATATGGGTAAATTGTATGACAATTGGTGATATAGGAAGTAAACGTCGGTGCTCAGACACATATTCTTGCATATTATAAACAATTAAATAAATTAAAAGGATATTACCTCGAAAGTTCGTCTACTCGTGACGATACTGCTACCACGACATATGTTATGTGAGAACGATATTCTTTTTTAGATTGACCAGTTTGATTAAAAGGATGCTGTTGTAGGGAATATATTTTTTAAAGGAAGTATGCATTGTTTTACGATTTTACAAGTACACCAAAGAAATTTTGATAGATTGTTTGGCAAATGAGATTCTTAAGCTATACAGAACTGATAAGAAAATACAAAAAAAAGAACTTTTTTGTGCACATAAATCTCAAAACAAAATTAGATACTTTACTTTTAGTTGGACTAAATTAAAGAAGTGAAAAAGAATAAACTCGTACGTTCATTGAGGAAAGCATATATTATTCAGCATTGATCCACATTTTTATAACGATTAATAGTAATCAAAGACATAAGGATACGACAAAGAAGAGACTGTTGTATTTTCGTATTTTAGTCTGGCTTCCTGAGAACCGACAGAAGAAAATACGAAAATATAACTAAGTTCAGACTGTCGTATTGTCGTGTTTTCAAAATTGCGTCCCGCGGAGCGAAAGTAATACAAAGTGATGATTTTGTCATATTATCGTGTTTTCGCCTTGCATCCCGCAGAGCAAAAATACGATAAAATGTTGACTTTGCTGTATTTGTCTCATGTTTTTGTATTGTAATGTAAAATGGGCAATAAAACTTTAAACTATATTCGTGTTTTTTGTCCGGCGTCCCGTGGAACAAAAATGCGATATGGCACAAATAAGCCACCATGCACCAACTTTTGGAAATAAAAAACAAATGTCGGATAAATTTGAAATTAACCAAATTTTCAATAAATTTACTTTTTATTTACACTAAACTAAAAAGTTTCTTAAAGGCTATACAAGTTTACAATATGTACATAAATATAAACACTTTCCATTTGACCTAAAATATGATTATCAGATTAAATATTATAGTTGAATAATGGTGCTTTTTATTTCTTAAAACAGTTGAAAAATGTCAAAAGCAAAATGATATAATTTAATTGAAAGGATGAAAAATAACCTAAATGGTTGCGTGCTATTAAACTCTTATAAATCTAAAAAGTAGCAAGCCCTGTTTTAAAGATATTCTAACAAGAACAAAAGTCTCATAATTCCAGGCAGCTGCTATTAGAACAAAGAAAAGATTAAAAACTTGTTTACAAAAAAAGAAATCACCAAAAATACTTTAAAATGTATCAAAAATGTTTCAATAACTTAGAAAATCTCTAATATTAATTTATATGTCAAAGTGCCTAAATGGATTCAATAATTAATTAATTAATCTTAGAGAGCTTTCAGAGATGTTACTTTTTCAAAAATAAGTGCTCAGCCGGAAGTCAAAACTCATTGAGATGCCTGGTCAACTTAAGTCCTTATCATAGAGGGAGCTGACGTCTACATACAGGTGGTTCATTATGATTAGTCTGCAGATTACAATCAACCAGAATTTACTTAGCAAATGCTTTAGGCTTATCCTTATCTTTTTTTTTCTTTTTTTTTTCAGTTTCGGGCGCCCAGTTAAGGGGTAACCCCATTTATTTTCCCCGTCATTGGCATAATAGGGGTCGAGGAGCATCCTCCTATCAGCCTTACAATAATACAAGTATATATATTTGATTTCTTACAAAATAAGAAGCAGTATAGATAATGTACAAAACATACAATTCGCAAAGGTATTATTTACTTGTCCGAAAAACGAAAAATGACAAGGTTGAAAAGCGAGTTAACTCTTTATGAATTAAATCTATAATTTCAATTGAGTTGCGTCCCATACATTAAAGGTAATATTCATACAAATTACAAATATTTTAAAAATTCTGTCACTGAATCGTCTTTATTTCTACATTTGTATTCAAATTGGTATTTTATATCATTGAACAAATTTCTTAATAAAATAGGTATTGGTATATCCTTATCTTTTGTTTACATAACTATGATCATGTTCATGGACAAGTAAATGGTACAATATTAACAATTTCTATAAAATATCATGATTATGACAAAGTAACATACATTATCAAAATACTTCTGAAAAACTACACATAATACAAAACAAATATAAATGCTAAATCAACAACTTGTATCTCACAAAGTTCAAAGACCAGTGAAAATGAAAGTAGAACCATTCTATGACATTAGGCCATGTTAAGTGAATGTAGAAAATTGTATCCAAGTTCTACAAAGTTACTAACCACAAATAAACGAAACATACTAATCAACATACAACTATAATGAAATGGTTAGTACGAAGTATCCATAAACTATAACTTAAATCTTAGTAAAAGTTTAAACCCTTGTATTTCTTCAAAAACATTTAAGAAGAATAAATGTGTTCTGAATTGATATACTTCTTCCGTAATATTATACACTAATATGTAATAATGATATAACCTGTTGTTGTTGGAATCCAACTTTACAACAAATGAATAAATGTATTTTAGTTATCTAACATATATTTTTCTACATCAAATAGTAATAATCAGGGGATACCATTTTTACCTACTTTACTAACTATTAATGATTACAAATATCGTAGTCATCTAGCATAGATGTATATTTCTCTGGAACATACTCTCTTCCTCGGAATGTTAAAGCTTTTTTATTAATTTAAGACTTATTTCTTAATGATTCCAAATTTATTGTAATCAAGTATGTCCTCAAATGTCTTTTATTTCGTCTCCATAAACTCAAAAGCAAAGAAAAAAATATCTACAACCTTATGAATTTCGTTATTTATGTAAAACAAAAAGTACATGTAAAATGAAATTATACTTTTTCAAAGATGATATATTTCGTCCCCTTCACATGAAAAGGCAAGAAAGGATAATTAATAACCTTCAGGTTTTGAAATCGCTTTTTTTATAAAATAACAAAGGGCTACATTGAATTTATACTTATTTTATACATTATTATTTCAAAACTTAAAACTCATTGATACCAAATAAATTTCAATTAAGTGTGTCTTCAAAGATCTTATATTTCATCTCCTCAACCCCAAAAGGCAAATAAAAGATACCGAAAAGATTTCGAAATCGCTAATTGTTTAACAAAATAACGAAGGACTACATTGCATTTTATTCACAAAATTATTTCATAAACATTTAAACATTCATATCTATTTGTACTGTTGCAAAATGAGACACCCAAGCATCAAAATAAAAGTAATTGTCATAAAAAATTCCATATTATTATTATCATACGAATCCAGTCTTTTTCACATTTGTATGATATTTTAATGCTATTTTACTGTTCGTCTGTAATGTATTTCTTATTTTTTCCATGAAAATGAATGTCTTCTTCTCATGGTTGGCAGATAATAAGTAAAGGGATTATTATGCACATGCAATTCTTACACTATATATATTCAAAGATCTTTTCAAGTGAGCACCCTTTTGTAATTGGTCTCATTTCTGATTTTCCAACGCGAGTATTTACAACACGAACATGACAGTTTATTTTCAGGAAAAATGTCAAGAATTATTTGTGTACCAGGTGATGTGACATGAGCAACATCCCAAATGTTCATCTCTTTTTTATTCACGAAACCATAAACTTATGTTATTTAAACGAAATAACCACTTGCGAAGCAGCAGCAACAACAACCAGCTCCTGCATACGACGACAACGTTTTAATTAGAATCATATGTTGGATATGTTTGCATATCTGTGTATTTTGAATGCATTATTATTTCTGCAGCCATCTCGTGTAATTCAATAGTTCAATAATTCGGCACTATAATGGCGGATAATGTTAGGCGAAACATTTTCAACAAATACAAACTCTGAATCTTTTATTCACATTCTTTATCGTTTTGATTCTCTCTCCGTAGAAATCAATAATATTGTCAGGTTTTGCTTTATCAATTCTTAGAAAGATTTACACATCAATGCCATTAGACACGTTGTAAAACATCAAACAACTCCATTTCCAATCTTTGAAAGAGACCGCGTTTCATTTTGCTGAACATCAAAAATGATCCTAACTTTTGTTGTTACTTTATCAGTCTAAAGTAGTTAGAAAATGTAGCAACTACCACCTTTGATCGACGTAATCTTCATGTCCTCCTATTTTCTTAACATATACGTTCTAAAAAGAGTTTTATATTATATCATTTTAAGTTTCAAATATAACTGAAATGTATATTAAGTTTTTTTTTTGATAGTATATTTGAGACGTCTGACCATTTAGGCTTTCTACATCCAGTTCAACTGGCATTGTTTCAAATGATATATTTCATTTTAGTTAGAACCGCGCCTGTTACGTTTTATTTAGTTTCCTTCACCATCGCCTCAAAGCTACATCTTAGTCTAGTAATTTCCAAGTTGATACATTTTCCTCAGCATCAGTTACTATTCCCTCTTTTTCACATGCAAATGTGCAAATTGAGGATATACAAAAAAAGGGGTTAATTACACTATCTACATTTCAACTCAAAGCTTCACCAGGTAGATAAAGGTGCAATTTTAAATTTACTTGTGGATGTAATATATCAATGCATGCAATAAACAAAGCTTTGTAGTATACATATTCCTTTTATCTCGTTTATATCGTTTTTTTTTTCCAAAAGCAGCTTGACTTTCCTAAAAGTTTTGATGATCTCAGCGCCAATGTCCGCCAGTTTGACTGTTGTTTTTTCGTTAATTCCCCCACGATATACGACCGTCAAGTCTTACAAAAATAATGCGACATCATTTAGACAATTAAACTATTTTCCTGAATTTCTTTAATATCTTTATTAATAATTCCGGTTCATCGATTGTAAATAACAAGTCTTATCTTTATTGAATGTTTTTTATTTTTAGTCTTATTTTGTTTCATTTGCATAAGGTGATTTTTTTTGCTTTGTCATCTTCTCGATTAGACCATCTATTGGTTTTATTGTTCGACGAAGTCATTATTTCAACAAATTGTTGTATCAATAAAAATGTTAAAACTTCACTCTGCAACCAAAATGGTGCGCAAATGAAATAACATTTGTTATATTATATCACGATGTTTTATTCAACCTCGATATACTTTAAATAGACAAATAGGCAAAAAAAAGGCAAACAGTTCAGACTTAAGAACGTAAGTTAGTCCCATGTTGTTTAGCTAGTCACGATTTCAAGTATCAAGTCACGTATTGCATCGGGCTTGTATATTATATAGAAATATGTACACAACTATACAAGAAGCAATAAATCCAATTCAATGTATGCTAGGTTTCTAAACCAATGCAAGAGCCATTAACAAACTTTTGAACCCCTCTGGTGTAAAGAAAGTGTCCTTTGGTACAGACTTAAGATCAATTGTAATTATTTTCTGCGTTGCATAAAAAGATCCAGGGAGTATTTCTGTAGATTCTGGCAGTGTCACTACTAAAATTAATGATCTGTTGTGCCTATCTTCTACAATGCTTTGCATTCTATCAATAATATTTTGCATTATTGTATTGTCAGTATCAAAGTCTTTAATAATTACAAAAGCGTTCGACTGACTCATTATGTTTTCCATTCCAAGTACTTCCGGTGTACCTGGACTAATCGCTGGGCTTTCTGAATTGAAAGTTGTTTTGAGTCCAAGACTGTTTAAAAGCATCATAAGTTTTTGTCCATTTTCGTCGTCATCAAGGTTTGAAAGAATGAAAATGTCGAATGATTCATTTTCTTCTTTTCCTCTGTTTGTTCCATTGGACGCTTCACTATTTCCGTGCGTTAGTTGAGATTCTCTCACAAACCTAAACGCCTCTCCAATACGCATTTCCCCCTTTTGAAAATGTTTTCGTCTAAAAGCATCCAAACCCGCTTCGATGTAAGTTTTGATGTACAGATTCTTTTCAATAAGTGGTTGCCCATCTCCAACTTGCTTAGACATACAAAGAGCGATAACTGCCTCTTCAAAGTTCTCTTTGGAAATTTGATGCTGGACAATTCCTTCAAGAAACTCCTTTTCTTCTTCTTCGTCATCGGCTAATGGTTGCAATTCTTGAAGTATTTTAACTGCATCGCGATGCTCATTTAGCTTTCTGGAAAGTTTCCATAGCTCCTTCAAAGTATCTTTCGTTCTTTTTATCTCTAATTTCCCATATAGGACATTCCTCAGTGTGGCAGCAGATTTCCAGCCTTTTTCGAGGGATGGAATCTTATCAATGAGGGCACATGAAATCTCAATAGATGATTTTAAATAAAAGTCCCTGACTTCCTCCATTTCACTTCTTTCATTCATTTTGACATCATTGGAGTTGAGTAACATATCACTTATACAAAATGCGGACTGCTCGTAAATGTTTGCCAGCATAATGCGTGAAATGAATTTATCATAGTTCTGCGATAAATCTTCTAAAACCTTTAATGCACTTTCAGGTTGACTTATTTGCCTGTAAAGTAAGGCCTTATCGTAAATTGCATTCGTGTTTGACGACAATTCATATGATGTATCAAGATACGCAATTATTTTATCAACAACAGGCTTATGTTCATTGTAATCTATAATGATTAGTTCTTTTGGACATTTTATTCCAGACTTCTTTTTCGGCCTCGAAGGATCGCAAGGGATATAGGTACCTCTGTTGCTAGGGTTTATACTAAGTTGTGAGAAGTTCTTTATGCCATCTTCACAGCCCATGTGAACATCTAGTAATTGCCGAGCTAATTTCCCTTTGTTTTTTTCAAGTAGTCTTTTGAACGTCAGGGCGATGTGATGATAACCAAAAGAGGTTGGTTTGATTTTAATAGCTCGAGTTAGTAGATTTATTGATTTTTCATGTTCATTTATGTATCGGAAGTACTTCCCGCTTCGTTCGAGAACAGATACATCATCTGGATAACATTCAAGAGCTTTATAAAAAAAATAATCTGTCGTTTTCATTAAAAATGGTGAATTTGTAGGCATAAAATCTTCCATGCCATTTGGAAATATGGATTGATTCCTAGAGACATCATAAGAAATGAAACCAATTTCAACATATGATCTCGCTTTGTATCTCTTGATACAATCGCTTTCAGAATTTTCCAACTGAATTATCTTCGTATACAGGTCTAACGTAATACTGTAATAGTTTTTCAATTCTTCATTACCTGCTGGTTCGTCACTGTTATTCAAATTTGACTGTCTCCGTTGACAGAGGGCTTTCCTATACATCCATATACAAACATAGTCGGTCGGTACCTGACCTTGAGTAGCAGCAGAGTCCGATCCATCGACAAATTCTTTAATTTTCTCACAATCTCGAAGAACGTTTCCGAATTCTGACGATGCCTTCTTATAATTCCGTATTCCTAATCTTGAATAAGTAAATGCTACCTCAGCTTTTGCTATAATTAAAGCTAATTCATTTTGTCTCTTTATTGCTTTGAGACGCTTACAAAGTTCTTTGCACTGCAATATGTTTTTATGGTCCCGCAAAGAAAACCAGGCTTTGTTTGATAAAGCTATCATATTCTCCGGTTGTCTGTCTAAAACTTTCTCGTTAAAATCTGTCGCCTTTTCTTGATTTCCTAGATAAAAATGAAAAAACGAAAGTAAATTTTCGACTCTTAATTTTTCCATGTCCGTGCTGAATTCTTTTTCAGAAGATTCCAGTTCAATCTCCAATTTGTGTTTTATTTTTCCTATTTCCCCTCGTGACATAGATGTTATCGTTTCTTTGACACTGAAGCTTGAAGGGTACTGACTCAGTGTCTTTTTAATTTCCTCCATATCCTCGGGTAGCTGAATGATACACGGCCTTGCTTTAATTTAATCTGAATTTATAAAATGTAATTAATATTTATTATAAATAATATTGCTTGTATTTCTTTTTTTCGATAAGAACCTGATTTATAGAGATATAAACAGGTTTATGAAATAAGGATAAATTTGCACGTAATTTAAAATAAAACACTTAATTTGAGGTAGAAGATAAAAACTGCTATAAATTATACACATATCTTACTGATAATATTGTCTCAAAAAACATTTACAGTGGCAAAAAAGGCACGACGACAGCAAGAACAGATGAATGCAATAAAAATGTACATTTATAAAATACATGTCAAGAGTCAAACATATATTTAATGTTATATATGCTCAATTTCTTAGAAGAAAATGTTCAAGTTATTACTACAGTCAGGTTGTCGTTGCTGTCCAGAAAGTTTTACATCAGACTTTTTTTAATTTCTCAATATATTGTCTCAATACCTGGACAATAAATAAACATACTATCCTTTAATTTGACCTATAAATGACATTGACCTTGACCTTCAATGTCAAATGTTTGATTTTTTCTTGATTTTTGCTATAATTGGCTTTTACTTTGTCATTCATGAATGGATAATCTTAATACTTAGACCCAAAAATCCTTAGAAGACCTTTAAGCATACCAAATCGATTATGACCTTCATTCATCAATGTTTTTGGCCTTGAAAGTCAAATTAATGACTTTTGTTTGAATTTGCTATAATTAGCTATAAGTTTGTTATTTGTTAATGGATTGTCTTCAAACTTGAAAACAACTACTGACGGACAATTCTGTAAAAGTCCACAAGCGCAGCAAGTTCAAACAGTGGAACAAGTCCAAAAGCACTGCAATTCCAAATAGTGCAGCAAGTCTAAGGGCGCAGCAAGTACCAAAATGCAACATATCGAGAGTCCAACGAAGAAAGGTTATAGTCCTTCTTTCAAAGCAAGTTCATTTTAAAGTTGATAAGACAAAGTCACCTTCGGTAGTGCACCAACACAGACTAACGTCTGACAATCGCGGCTTTACATTTATAAGTTTACATGAAAATTAGGCTACTTTACATTTTCGTAGTAAGAATAAAGACATAAACCGACCTAGTGTTTTGATGTGTTGTTTTCCCCTGTCAATCTTTTAATTTAGTTTTTACTTTATATTTGGTGGAAGAGACCTTAAATGTGTAGGTTTTCAAAAGCACACATGATGATGAATTCGATATATTTAACTCAATAATGTTACGAAGTTCATTTCGTCCAAACATCAAGGCACTTTTTATAACTTTGGAAACCACGTCAGTATTAGTTGACATTTATTATCTTTATTCTGATTTGTTAAAGTATGTATAATACTAGATGTTTACCCATTTGTAATTCCTTATTTATTACTACATAACTCATAAAACTTGTACCTTACCTTTTGTTTCAACCATTATTAGTTAGTACTGATTAGAATTCCAGATGGAGACCTAGAATAAGTTCTGAATTTAGTCGAGTTAAGATTGAGGCAATGCGACGTCATCAAATAGATCACATGATCTATCTGGGAACTCAGTGACATCATTATCTAAAGTTACGATATTGCTTCAAGGGTCGTGTTGCTATAAATACTCCAGATTTCCTTTAAACTTGGTCAATTGTATTGTTCGCTCTACAGACGCCAACTCTATGTAACATGTCATAAAGAAAATGTCCATTTGGATAGGTAGAACCAAGACTAATTAATAGATAAGGGGAGCAGTGGCCTAGCGGTTAAGGTGTCTGCCTCTCAACCAAAAGATCATGGTTTCAAGCCCTACTCTGGTCACGGCCATGTTTCTTCATATGATACCAGGACTGGCTGGTTCCCGGAAGCGGACTCGAATGTCATTAATATAAGTTGTTAGAACTTGTGTCGCAATCGAGCTTTTAAATACATATGTTTAAACCAATTAATAGATATAGTTACAATATATGAAACCATGCCGTCAGTGTATGAAACCAAGGTAGCTATATATAAGTTGATTTTATCAATATATGATAACAATTCTTCAATATATTGTACCAAAGTAGCCATGTATGGAACCAGATATCATTATCTGAAACCGAATTATAAATATATTAATTCATTTTTACAATTTATGATACCATTTTATGGAGCCGAAGTATCAATATAGAAGTTGATTATCACATTATATAATACCAGATCGTCAATATATGGTACCAAAGTAGCAATGTATGGAACTAGATGTCCTTATATGAAACCGAATTATCAATATATTGATTAATTTTTACAAAATAGATAAATACAGAATCCCTAAAGAAAGCCCAACACGGCAAAACTGAAAATGTTACAGGCTCGGTTTGATTGAGCCTGTTCATGGACGGTACTGGAAAGTGCAAGTTACCGTCCACGCCCCCTAGCACCGGCTTAAGCAGAATTCAACATTTACAACACATGAAATCATTTTATCAATGTATGGAACCAGGGTATCAATATATCAGTTGATTATCACATTATATGATAGCGATTTTTCACTATATGGAGTCAAAGTAGCCATGTATGGAACCAGGTGTCCTAATATGAAACCGAAATATCAATAAATTCATTTTTACAATATAAAAAACCATTTTATTAATGTATGGAACCAAAGTAGCAGTATATAAGTTGATGTTACATTCTATGATAGCAATTTTCATTATATGGAACCAAATTAGCCTAAAGTGATAAATATAAGTTGTTAGAACTTGTTTCGCAATCGAGCTTTTAAATAAATGTGTTTAAACCAATTAATAGATATGTTTTCCATATTAAATAAGTTAAGATAAATTAATAAACTCTAAATATTGATTAACTTGTAAAGAACTCTTATCTATGAAACTAACGTAAACAAAGCCAACTGAAGTGGTTTCCGGATATGTACTCATTTTGACTATATGTATTATTTATATTATTATTGACTGTTTGTACATGAATGAATGATGTTGATGATGGCATCCTCCTGATACAACACACCCTGACAATTGAATACCTATAGAAGTAAAACTATAGTGATATTCCCGTTATAAAGGCCTACTATTGCGATATACATCCTGACATGAGAGTAATTGTACCCGGGACCTAGCAGGCTCTCCCCGCTGGAGTAATTATATAATCATCTTGAATTTAAAGATACAGTGCAAATTATCGTTTGCTTCTATATAGTGTCACCCGACGTAAACCAAAATATTTGGCAACCATTGTCATTAAATCTAATTTTACAGCTCATTTTTTCATTTACAAATCTATAAAAAGCGAGGTTTTACGCGGATTCACTCATAAAATTGCTGGGCTGAATGCTACCATGTCTGTTTAAAAGATATTACAGGGAACCGATACGACACGAACATTCAATTAAGTCCGTTTTTATGGAAAGCAATGGCTGTCTGATATTGTTCTTTTTCAATTTATGAGTTCACTTTGACTATATATGATTTGAAAACACCTTCTTATTTAACCGGAATCCATTATATCAATCCACAGTTACAATATATGAAACCATGCCGTCAGTGTATGAAACCAAGATAGCTATATATGGAACCAGGTGTCCTTATATGAAACCGAAATATCAATATATTAATTAATTTTTACAATATATGATTCCATTTTTATCAATGTGTTGAACCAAAGTATCAATATATCAGTTGATTATTACATTATATGATACCAGACCTTCAATATACGGATCCAAGTAAGTCATGTATGGAACCAGATGCACTTATATGAAACCAAATTATCAATATATTTACTAAATTGTACAATATATGAAACCATTTCATCGATGTATTGATCCAAAATATCAATTTACAAGTTGATCCGGCCCTGATGTGGTACCAATTCTTCAATATATTGTACCAAAGTAGCCATGTATGGAACCAGATATCCTGATATGAAACCGATTTATCAATATATTAATTTATTTTTACAATAAAACCAGTTTATCAATGTATGTAACCGAAGTAGCAACATATAAGTTGATTATTACATTTTATGATAACAGTTCTTCAATATATGATACAAAAGTAGCAATATATGGAACCAGATGTCCTTATATAAAACCGAATTATCAATATATTTAATCGTTTTTACAATATATGAAACCATTTGATCAATGTATGGTTATTTTTACATTATATGACACAAATTCCTCAATATATTTACATAGGTTGCTAGTATATGAATCAAATTTTCCAATATATGGAACCAAATGAGCAATGCGTTTAACCAAAAAGTCATTATATTGACGGGACTTTTTTTATAAGGCTGTATTATATCCTTGCACCGATAGTACAGTGTCGCACCAATATTCCTTGTAGAACTGTGAAAAGACAAGCGTGCTTTACTGATGGCATACTACACATTTTCTAAATAAGGAAATATTTGAATTTAACGACACATTCACTGTGGCCTTAAAATGGGCTGCGCAAGCAAAACTTATCGTTATATATGTATGTAAAGTTCCAAAATCATAATTTAAGCTACTGAGTCTTACCGACCATTAACAAAAACATATTTAAACTCGACCTTTACCTTTGATAAAAAAATGAGCATGGCTAGTAGGACACATAAAGATTAATCTACTCACAAAAGTTAAATAATTATTGATTTCATAAAAAGTGGATGCATTGTAATAACAGAACCCAGTGACCTCGGTCTTTGACTTGTAGACTTGAAAATAGGCTAATTTGGTTCCATATCATGAAAATTGCTATCATCGAATGTTACATCAACTTATATACTGCTATTTGGTTCCATACATTTATAAAATGGTTTCATATATTGTAAAAGTGAAATAATATATTGATAATTCGGTGTCATATAAGGGCTTCTGGTTCCTAATATGGCTACTTTGGTACAATATATTGAAGAACTGGGGCCGTATTCATAAAGCTCCTAAGGGAAAAATTTCCCTTAGATTCTAAGATTTCCCTTAAAAAACGTAAGATTTCCCTTAATTTTTAAGAATTTCCTTAGTTGCTATTCATAAAACTCCTTAGGACAAAAATTCCTTAATTTTGGCCGATTTTTCCCTTAAATATTAAGGTAGCCCATATGCTCCCTTATCTTTTAAGGAAAAAAGTTAAGGGATAAAAATGAAGAAAAAAAATGGCCGATTGGCAGACGATTTGTTCATTCCCTTTCTCAAATAACAAATCCAGCTACTTTCCATTTTGGAATCAACGCAGTTTCAATCATAATAGGCCTATCCGATGAAAATCATTCGTACGTATATTAGCCGTATTTAGAAACAACCGGCAACTTCCGTGCCAGTGGAGGCAATTTTCTGAATATTTTTACAACTTAAATAAATGCTTTATTGTATGAGGTAGTTATGTTACGAACGCGGAACTGACTTTTTATTGTCTGACAGAAGAAATAGTTTTATTCTGGATCATAGGTAATCGGCGCGTTGATTGGTCACTACCCCCGCACCCCCTCCCCCCACACCCACTCTACAGCCCTCCTACCTCTCAAAACCATGTAAAATACAGTATTTTTCATTTGAAATATGTTTTAATATTTGGTTTATGCTTTTAATTCAATAACCTTCATTTCCTACAAAAAATAAAAAATTGATACATATATATTTAGTAAAGGTATGCAACTCGCCGATCAATTTTCAGCACTCATCTTAATATGAACTCCATAACTTCAACATTTTTTCACCAATTTTCAATATTTTGGTACCAAATGGTAGGGAATTGATTACTCTTAAAGGAATTAAAGTTGTCATTACAATCATTTCAAGTTATAAGAAGATATGTAATCTCAAAGTCACCGCAAGTGTAACTCGACAGTGATCTGACCGCTGGGTTTTCTTCACAATTACCCGACTAAACGGCAGTTTATTCGAAATGAATGCATATTTCATTGTATTGCGCATATAAATATGATCAAATCATATTATTATTTGTAATAACTGTTCAATCAAAACATCTTATAAAACTATAACAAATTAAAGGTCAAGGTCATTTATGGATGAAGGTCAAGGTTAGTGTAGTCTACTGAAAGGTCTTGTCCCAAGGGTTGTTGTGGCCAAGTATGAAGACAATACACCAAGAAAAGTTATAATCCAGGTACAAATTTGCGGACGGGAACGGCAACACCGCCGCGACTATAGCAATACCTCTACTTTTTATTTCAAAAAAAAAGTCGAGCTAAAAAAAGAACAATTTGTATTTACCTACATGTAACTAACAAATTAAGTAAACTTACCGGTATCACATGCTATGTGTTGCCAGTTACATTTGTATTATTGTTTTGCTTTCAAACCACTAAGCAAGGTACTGTCATAATCATTATATACATGTATTTTACTTAACATATATATCAAAGAAGGTTCAAACATTTCAATAGAATGATCATTTAATTAGTTATATCACTCACTTTAATTGAAATTAGTGTAAAATATTTAAGTTAATAAAAAGAAAATAATCTAGAAATGTGTCATCACGCCACGGATGGCCCCGCATGCAGCCAAATTTCAGATGTTACAATATTTATTTACAATACAGTTGACTCTCGGTAACTCGAATTTCAAGGGACTGTGCATGTAACTCAAAAAGGATTTGACATAGAGTCATTAAACCTTACTTCCCATAAGGTTTAATGACTCTATGTCAAATCCTTTTTGCTCAGCATATTTAATTTTCTGTTAGTGTGTAGTATTTGCAATGTCTAATACAAGCATGCAAAACACCATGGTCCCAATTCATAGTGCATATTTTAATGTTTTTATTTATCTACTTTCAAAGTCGATATTTTTTTCAATATTTGTCTCTTGATATATCAATACAAAATTTTCCATCAATGACAGCCTTAGTACAGACAGGAATATTTAGCTTGATGGGAACTGTTTAGGATAGGATTTTGAGCAACCTAGATATTTACACTAATACCTACATTGCATATATTCTAACATAAGTGATAATTGTGTTCTGTTTCTTATTCTGAAATATTGCCTTTGGTTCTGTTTGACATTGATCAGTGTCAGGTGGTTTGTACTTGCAAATGATAAAATACTTTTGTTCTTACTTAGTATTCAGCACAAAAAAGTCATTTGCATTTTATTTCACAACTTCGGTTTCTTATTTTTAAACTTTTTTTTTGTTTAAATTAACATTAATTAAGTATTAAAATACATTTGCTTTTTTTTCAGCATACTCAAGATATTGAAGATTTATGGTTTGGAAACTCTCATTAACAGAAGGAATAAACAACAAAACAGAATTTTTTTATTGGCCATTGACTTAGTTAATGAAACGTCATACTCATTATAAATGTGAAATCAATGACATTTGTTGACAATTTGAAAAAAAAAACAACAAAAAAACAACATACTAACATATGGTATTGATATCCTTGCAATAGTGAAAAGTGACATCATTTGAAAAAGTGTGATTGCAATTACAGACAGAAGTGATCTATTGAAGATCTTGAAAAGTGTAAATACTAAGTGACAACATAACTAAGTTATAATCTTTGGAAGTGTGAATACTGATTACATCAGTGATAATCTTGGAAGACTTTTTATGTTTTTATCACTTTTATAAATCCATGAACTCATTCTTCATGAAATAAACTTTCATCCTGAATTCAATATATTTTGTAAAATAAAGTTATAAACTTTCACACTGATTTATATTCTTATCCACCATTAAAGATAAAGGTTTCTTTGTGATATTGCATGGATATTTCAAGTTCAAGTAAATATTGCTACTGGTTCCTGAAATGGGGACGGTCGGTTACATCACAAAAAAAATCGGTTATTATTTGACCTTGAAAGTCAAGGTCATTTATGACTTAATTAAGATCAATGTAAGTTTCATCATCTTGAAGGTCTATCTACAAGGACAATTCATTCATGAATAATTAAATTTTAGCCACTTTGGTACATTTTTGTGATATTTTCTATAAGTTAAAAAAGACAAAGAGTCAGAGTTATGAAACTTGACACACAGATGCATTGTAAATTTAATAATTTCCATATACTCATTGCAAAGTTTAATCGCCATTCAAAGCAATTACAATTAACAAATTCCGTAATTGCATCTTTAAGGCTAAGGTCATTTAAAAGTCAAGGTCAAAGATAATTTGATCTTCATTAATGGTTATTCATTCTAAATATGAAGACAATTCATTAATACAAAATTTGTAGCCAGTTACAGAAAGAAGAGAGCAAAATTCAGTTATTTGACCTTAAAGAACAAGGTCATTTGTTACTCAACGTCAGGCCATCTTAAAAGAACAATCCATAGAATGTTATTCCATGTATGAAAATTCATTCATTAACACTAAAGCAGTAGCCACTTTGGTCAGGTTTTTTGTGGAATATTTTCTAAGCTAATAACATTTAGGGCCATCAGTGTAACATGTGTCGCCTCATGATAGCCAATCACATGTTGCAGGTACTGTGTAGCAGGAGACCCAAAAATCATTAACGGGGCAAAACACTTGTTTTATTCAAGGGCAATTACTCAGCTGAAAATCATAAAAGTGAAGATTTTGTTTATTATCACTTTATGCGCAAGTACTTGACCTACCAATCAATCCTGTAAAGTTTCATTGAAATTGCAGAAACGGTTTAAGATCAGTCGTCCTGACAAACTTTATTAACATTCTTTTCATTCAACAAGGGCCATAACTTGGCCAAAAATCATTCAAGCGGAAAACCTGTGTAATTTGTGCAAGTACTTGACCTATCAATCAATCCTGTAATGTTTCTTGGAAATTGCATTAGTGGTATAATAGGAGTAGTCCGGACAAACTTTAAAAAATAAAATATAATTAAAAGGCCATAACTCTAACAAAACTTATTGAACCATAAAACCAATGATATGTACAACTAGACTTGGTACTGATCATTCCTGTAAATTTTGAAAGAAATTGCAGCAATAGTTTTTGAGAGTTAGTTCGGCATGGGTAAAACAAACAAAAATTCCAGTCTTCTATGTGTTGTAGGGCAAATTGTAAATTAAAATAAGTTATGTGTTTAAATTAATAAATATAAATTGGCTATTGTATAGGTATACAGGAAATTGCAGTCAGTATAGTGTAAGATCCTTATAAGAGTCTATGTATTTGGCATACTTGCATACTTAATTTACTTCTTTTTGTCAATTTGTTCCTAGTGAAAGGAATCTGGCATACTTGAATGACAGTGATTATAAAATAGTTAAAGATATATTGTGCGAACACAGCTGAAGTCATTACTTTGACATAAATTAAACATAAAATAGGATAAACAAGATCAACAAGGAAAGGCATAAGGATTGCTAATACAATGATTCCCCCCCCCCCCCTAAATTTTACAGCAGAATAAAAGCTGTTTCCCCTAGCCCAAAATAAGTATATTTTGCCCTAAAAATGTTAATAATATTTTCCCCTTAAATGCCCTGTGCTCCCCTTAAATGCCCTGTGCACTTTTGTACCAGAACCATGACTTAACAGCATCTCACTTATATCTGACAGCTGTCCCTATAGATAGCTTGGCAGCATTATATCAATATCATGTCCCTATAAATAGCTTCTGCTATGTACCATGCATGTTAAATTGAATTGAAATTGAAAATTTAATCAAATGTGTGGGTAAATTCCATTCCTTCAGTTGTCAGATTTCCCTGTTTTCTGGTTTATCACACTATATTTTCCCCTTCAGAAAGCCACAGGTTGTTTTTAAAATTGGAAAAAATCACTGTAATACATTGACAGTTTTGTTTTCATGGCTTCAAAGATATTTGTATCAAATAAGAAAGTTACAGCACAGGAATCTGATTATAATAACCATATGCAAGCAGCAATTATTATTTTAACCATTTTGCAATGGTGGTTATTTTTGCTCAGTTCCCTTACTGACAACTAAAATGGCAGGTTTAGACAGTACATGTGTAAAGGCTGGTATGCACAGTAATTCAGGTGCTCTCAATATTAAATGAAAGCTAAATAAATTTTAGATTACTGTAAAGTAATATCTACTTTTAAAAGCCCAAAACTACAAATGAAGCTTTGCGAAAAAATCTACAATGTAATATTCAGTTCAATTTAAACATGAAAACCACAAATGTTTATGTCCTTTTCCTTCAGTTAATTTAACTAAGACCAGTCATACTAAAGCAATTGTTCATCATTTATTTTATTCCCTTGTGTCACAGATCTTAATTTAATCAAATACCAAATGAAATAACATCAATTACTTAAATTTGCAATAGAGAATAACATACTATTGTCTTTTTGATATCAATTTATCAGACAAAGCTGATATGAGCTTGTTTATGTTATATATGATAAATTAAAAGCAGACATAACAGCTGAATTAAAAGCAGATACATTAACAGAAATAAAATGGATAAAATAAGAATCCTTGAAGAAAGCCCAACATGACACAATTGAAAATGTTACAGGCTCAGTTTGATTGAGTCTTTTCATGGACAGTACTGTCAAGTGCAAACCACTGTCCATGCCCCCTAGCACCAGCTTAAGCGGAATTCAACATTTAACATGAACTGCAGTACAATTTTAAAACATCTGCAGATGTGTTAATATGGCGGTCATCATGGAACATTCAATGTGACATGTAAGTGCAATTCCATGAAAAGCGGCATATGGTCCCTTGGTAAAAAAATCTGTGTTCCCTAAACGAGAAAACAATGAGCGGAACTAAATAAAATGGAATTTCGAAAGGGGATCATATAATATGAAATCTACGATTTTAAGGAATTTCTTTTTTGTTTGAGTTTTTATTCTCTAGGGCAGTAAACCATGCAATAAATGATAGTAACCTTTGTCTTAAATGTCAAAATAGAATAAGCTAACATACTGAAGTCCATGATTTAATTTATCTATTACATGTATATGTCATGTGGTCGATATTCGTGTTTTTGAATATCGTTTTTATGTATCATTTTGTCCTTGTATTTGTATATATATCTCTTGTATTTGTCTGTTTACAGTCCGCTATACAATCCATTATCCCATATCATTCCTATATCATTCCATTTCATCATCTTATTATAACAACTACTTTCTCATATTTCATTCTGACATAATTTGCATGCCGGGCCTCAGTTTTTACAAACTTCCCGGAAAATCCACCTCACGCATGCGCACTTTGGTATAAATATTTCTCTTGGTTTGCGCCAGAAATTGTTTATCTTATTTATTTATTTATCAAGGCGTATGTTTTATGTCCTTACAGGTAATTGTTGTTATTCATTATGTTTCATTATCATGCATATTTCCATTGATCGTTTATGTATTTCGGAACTGTATTTATGCACTTTGGTATAAATATTTCTCTTGGTTTGCGCCAGAAATTGTTTATCTTATTTATTTATTTATCAAGGCGTATGTTTTATGTCCTTACAGGCATAAACAGACCATTCATACATCTTGAAAAGGACCATACGACATATATGTAAATTCAAATTGTATTAAAGCATTAAATTAATGATATTGTATTTGTTAAAACATTATTTACCTATTTTATATATGGTATGTATATCTAACTTTTAGTTCTTGTAACTATGAAAAAAAAAGTAAATAATTATAAACAAAATTAAGAGACAAGATAATATTAAACATGGAGGGCTAGATGTATGATGTACATGTATGTATATAGATCTACATGTACCTTGGACTTGATGATGTTTAAAATTAATAAACTTTGGCAATCGTCCAATAACCCCCTTGCTACACGGCTTCTGAATTTGTTACCAAGATGGTTTTTTTCAGAAAAAAGTATCAACTTCCAACAATTTACCAAAAAACAGGCAAAATGTGCACGAAGTGATCAGGGGACGAATAATTTGAGTTATTGACTCCGTCTCGAAATTCAGAAAAATTGTCAAATGTATCGTCAAGAAATCAATTAGGAGTAAAACATTGGTTCTTTAGTTAACATGCTATTACGTATGTTTAATCATATCGGCATAATTTATCGGTAAATTTTTACTAAAATAGTAAAAACTCACCCTACTTTCACTTTATATTTTCGGAAAATTCGAAGCGAATTAGGTAAACAAGAACAACATGCGAATGAAACTGATAATGTTTAAAAACGTCAGTCTCAAACCATGCCACTAGTGTTAAACCCACAATCTTTTTCCTCTGCCTGCTTCATATGATGACTGTCCGAATAATTCCATGATATACAACAAATATCCATGAAAAGGTTTGAAACGTCGCGCATTTCCTGCTCTAGGTCAGCCATCTTGTTTTTGTTACTATTTTTAGCACAGTCAGGGCTCTCCAGTCGGTAATTACAAATAGAAAAACTGATATTAAACGAAATTTTCGCCTTAGGATAAAATTTAAGTTAAGGAATTTCTTGCCTAAGGAATTCACTTAAGGGATTTTTGACTTCAAAGTTAAGGGGAAATTTTACCTTAAGGAGTTTTCTTCAAGATAAGGAAATTTTTCCCTTAAAACTTAAGATCCTTTATGAATACGGCCCCTGGTATCATATATAGATAAAGTGATAACCAAGTCATATATTGTTTCTTTGGTTCCATACATTGATAAATTGGTTTCATATTTGGTAAAATGAATTAATATATTGAAAATTCGTATTCATATCAGGACATCTGGTTCCATATATGGCTACTTTGGTACAATATATTGAAGAATTGGTATCATATAATGTGATAACCAACTTATATAGTTCTACTTTGGTTTCATAAATTGATACATTCGTTTAATATATTGAAAAATGAATTTATATATTGATAATTCGGTTTAATATCAGGACATCTGGTTCCATATATGGCTATTTTGGTACAATATATTGAAGAATTGGTATCATATAATGTGATAATCAACTTATATATTTTTACTTTTGTTTTTGTTTCATAAATTGATAGATTAGTTACATATATTAAAAATGAATTAATATATTGATAATTCGGTTTCATAAAAAGGATATTTGATTCCATACATGGCTACTTTGGTGCCATATATTGAAGAAATCAACTTAAATATTGCTACCTCGGTTTCATACACTGCACTGACGGTATGGTTTGATATATTGTAACTGTGGATTAATATATTGGATTCCGGTTAAATAAGGAGGTGTTTCCAATTCATATATAGTCAAAGTGAACTTATATATTATCCAAATGGTTACATAAATTGAAAAAGAACAATATAAGACAGCCATGGCTTTCCATACGTTCTAGTAGTACTCGTTTTATACTGTGACAGGACTGGAACGTTTAAATCAATATCGTTTTATGCCAGAAGTCCGACACAAATTTTGTCAATTTATATACAGCTACAGTGATAAAGCGTTTGTAATGGTTGATCCTAATGCCTTGGACATTGATTAATTATATCCCAATTAAACAATATGTTAACGTTTTAATTAGAAAACTGTCAACAATAAAATATTAAATTTGAGAATGAACATTGTATATAAGACATAAAAGACACCAGATACGTTACCAAATCTAATCAAAATAAACAAGAACACGTGTGGCCACGCTTTACGATTAATTTTTTTGAAGCCAGAACTATATCCGCAAATCACTTAAAAATGTATAAAACTTAAAAAAATATATACTAGTACATTTATATTTTTAAAACGAACGTGTTCCCTTATATGTAAAACTTTACAAATATATTGATAAATTGAAAAATTCAGATGTTTTATGACATTTTACACTGATGCATATTGTCCTAATACAAAGCAGTTCCCAGGACGAGACAACGTACAAGTTTACGGATGATTTATTTTTAGCCTAGTTTCAAAACTACCCTAAAAACATTAAATAAGACAGTTGCACATGCGATTATTTGTATACGGAGAGAAGAAAACTTTGTCTTTCCTTTTGAAGAAAATGTTATTTTAAAAAATGTTTTGCAACAATGCAAGAACTTTCAAAAAAGGTCCTGTAGTGTAAAGCTGGTGTACACATGTGAATGTTTTTATGTTCTTGTATTTTGTTTGACATATAATATATATATTCAGTTCAATGAAAACAAACCCTTTCCTTTAGCTTACAATGTATTTTGTTTGCTTTATTGTTATTATTATTATTATTATTATATTATTATTATTATTATTATTATTATTATTATTATTATTATTATTTTCATTGACTACTTGTCATTCATACGTCTTATTCAAAATCAGGTAAGACCCAGCTCGGTTTAAAAAAAATCACTTAAGTCCCCTGACGTTACAGTTTTTATCAGAACACTTGCCAAGTAATCGGAAACACTCTTTGTTTTGTTTAAAAGTGCCTTCCCGTGACTATTTTCAACAGAAAAAAATACGTATAAAGGAAAATAATTGAATATTCAATATTGAATACCTGTTTGTTTATATATTCTCTCTTTTACAATATTCCCAGCCATTTTTTTCCATCTTCACCAATACATAGTGTCGTAACGAATGTGTTTGGTTTGCTCCAATGTTAATATTTTCCAAAAATCAGTTACACTTTCTTCATGTATGGTTGTTAAATGCGCAATTTAAAGTGTCTTACGATCTTTATCTACCAATGACCTAAAACAAAATGCAATATTTGTTCTCAGATATCACATGCTTAAATCTTCGATACAACTGCTGATAAATACTTATCAGAGTGCACCTAAGTGGTATTGTATATTATTGTATATGACTGATATGGTACATGTGATTTACGCAGTTGGCTTACACAAATTAATTTGCTTATCAATAGGATATCTTTTAAAAGACTCTTATGAATCTGAAGAGTTTCACATATTTACAATTATATCAAACACATGAATCACGTAAAGAAAACACTTGTCATATTGCATTACATTGTGACTCAAATTGACTCACCCTCGTTCTTTAAACGGCTTAACCCTCACTGCCGTTAGTTCGAAGCCCACCAGAGACTTCAGTTTTTTTAATGTGGGGAGTATTAATTCAGACACGACGGGCACCTACATTGATATGTCATGTTTTTCCGGGTATCATTACTTTCCATATACTCATGTCGCAGTCCAAAAGATAAGGGGTTTCTGATGGACGCTGTAGGTTAAAGTACTTGGGACCTGGACAGAGGGTCTGTAAATACACAAATTATGCGCTTTCAAATAATTTTATTAGCAGTAAAGAATCGCGGCTCTCGCCATCAAAATCTTTGAAAATAGTGCGCATTCGTAGTGTAGTGAATCAATGAAATAGAAAGTTACATAGAGAGGCCCGTAATGGTGGTTAGTATATGATCAATATGGGGATGAATGAAAAGTATGATGAACATTAAAGCTATAGGATATTTAATAGGACAAACAATAACACATATAAACATGTACGTATATGAACCTGTGACATCCTTCCCCTCACAGGAAAAATGTCGTCCCGACATTTCAAACACACAACTGCGTACTAAGCAGCTGTATCCATGGCACTACTTCAGAAGTACTATAGAAACTATATCTGT
>NW_026859922.1:0-6010 GCF_026571515.1 Ruditapes philippinarum
TCTTTTTGAAAATTTTAAAAATGGGGACTGTAGGCATGAGCCAAATTTCCAAAATTTTGGAACGTACCCTTTAAAATCTTTTCCCCCAAAAAAAATGTAGGTAAATTGACATTTTAGCATTTAAAATTTATTCTTTTTTTTCACTTCCACAACTTTTAAAAGGGAAACACGGGAAAAATTTTAAATTCTTCATTTAATTTTCATTTCTTTATCTGAAATTTTCCTAAAAACTGATCACTAGCATCACGGGAAAAAATTTTTCCCCTTTAAAAAAAATTTGGGGGGTTCTACTTGACCCACGGGGGTCGGGTCAAGAGCTTTTAAATTTAACAATACTTTGGTTTTGTCACACTTTCCGGGGAGCAATAGATTTTTTAAATCATAAAATACCCAAATATCGTTTTTGAAACCCCGGGGTTTGTTCAAAACAATTTTTTTAATTTTAAATTTTATTTGGGGTTGACTTTTGCGCAAATTTAGAATATTTACGTTTCAAACCCAAAAAAAAAATTTTTCAAAAAATTTGCGGGATTTAAAATAATGGCAATTTTTCCCAGTTTTTCTTGGGGGAAACCAAGCCCCAACATTTTAAAAGCAAAAAAAAATAACTTTGAAAACCTAAGAAAAAGGACCTTTTAAATAAAATTTTTAAATTGCAAAAAAAGTTGCAAAAGGGCATAATTTTGCATTTAAAATTTTTTAGAATTACTTCCCCCCTTAACCTTCCCCCATGAGCATATTGTAAAAAGGGCCATTTTCACTGAAAGCCCCCCCTTTTCAATTCAAAAATCATGAAACAGAAAAAGCTTCAATCAATAACTTGGGGGGGAAACAAAATGACTGGACCCCGCCTTTTTAAAGCATGCTTCTTTAAATTTCCTGTTACCTGGAACGAGGGAATCTAAATTGCCAAAAAACTTTTTGCCTGATTTTTCCATCAAAATTTTTTTCAAAATGCGCAACTTTCAAGGGATTTAATAGAGTCAAAAGGTTTTTGCGTGGTTAACTTTCCCTAATGACCGGGCAAAAATTTTTAAAATGTGCAGGCTCGGTTTTATTTAGCCCCGTTCATGGGCGTACTGGAAAGTGCAAATTACCGTCCACCCCCCCGCACCGGTTAAACAGAATTAACATTTTAAAAACAGAAAGGGAAATTTTTAATTTTTGAAATACCCCAGATGTTTTATACGGCAACAGGAAACTTCAATGGACCAGAAGGGCATTTCCCTGAAAAACGGGGATGGGGCCCCAAGTAAAAAAATGGTGTGCCAAAAGGGAAAAAAAATGGGGGGGAAAAAAATAAAATGGAAATTGAAAGGGGACGAGGGTTTTGAACCCGCAATCACGCAAACCAAAGACAATTAAAAAAACAGCAACATAAACCTAAGGGGGTTTTTTACAATTTAAATAGGAATACTGGAAACCCCAAGTTGAAAAAGGCCAAAACAAGAAATAAAAAAACCATCTAAATGAACCCAAACAATAATGTCGGCTGAAGATCTAAGGATCAAAAAATAAACTCATTGATTAATGTAGGGGGAATTTTTTACACCCCCACAGGGACAAAAAACACGAGTGACAATGAAATAAAAAACGAACCAAAAAAGAAACCCGGGCAACACGGCAAAATTGAAAAATTTTGCAGGCTGGGTTTGAGAGCTTTCATGGACGGACGGAAATTTAAAATTACCGCCCGCCCCAGACCGTTTAAGAAATTCAACTTTAAACAAGAAAGGGGAAAATTTTGTTTTTAAAACTCCGCAGATTGTTCATAGGTTTATCAGGGAACCAGTTAAACCACGCAACACGACCCAAACCCAAAAATTGGGCCCCCAATTGTTTCTGGAACTTTTTGTGCTTCCCAAAGGAATTTATTACAAATAAAATGTAAAGGAAAAAAGGGCATAAACACCTTTATCTTGAGCTTTTTTGTTAGAAATTAGATAATAATATTTTTATAAAGTATGTCAAGTGCTTTAAAATGCAAGGCTACAAAATTGTAAGTGCAACAAAAATTGAAAGCAAATTAAAAAATTAATAAAAAGTGTTATTAGCATTTTTTTTTTGTGAGGAAATAATAAGGGATTTTTTCAAAAAAAAGAGAAAAAGGGAAAAATGATTTATACAGTTCTTTTACAAGGCATTTTTTTTGGTTTTTTAAATTTTAAACTCAACCTAACTGTGGAAAATTTTTTAAATGTTACGGGTAAAATAATGTATAAATGATAAAATTCCATTTTTACGACAAATTCTAATGTCAAAAAAGCTAAACTGACTAAAACCAAGTTAACCCCCTAAACCAAGCGACGACATCAAAAGCTGACCTTTTTAAACACGGGCTAAAAAAGTCCACACAAGCAAGGGGAAACAAAAAATTAAAAAGTGGTTCACAAAAACCACCCAAGATTAAGTTCAAACTTTAAAATATCTTTGTACAACTTTTTCACGGGAAACATCTGTTATTTGTAATTTTTCCATTTTTTATCTTTTTTTAAACAAAACATTTAGATGACAATCAGGGGCCCTTTAGAGCCCCAAAAAGAGTAAAAAAAAAAAATGTCTTGGCAACTAGAACTAAAAAAAAAATAAAGAGTAAAAAAAACTGAAAAAAAAAAAAAAAATAAAAACTGTTTTTAATCCTTTTTAAAACCCCAACAAATTAAATTTTTTTTGATTCCCATTAAAAACAACTGTAGGGTTTGCTACGGAAAAGTCGGGGGCCCCCCCCCAAAGGGGCCCCTTCGGCCTGAAATAATGCCCCGGGAAAGGGACCCCGGGTTCCTCCACCATAAAGCTTTAACGTTTGCGAAAAAACCCATACTGTGTCGATGCGACTAAAACCCAAAACAAAAAAACCAACAAACAAATTTTAGACTGTTTTTGGAAACCAAATTTAAAAAAACAAATAAAAGTAAAAACCGGGTTTTTTTGGTCCCAATAACAACAACTTGGGATCTTAAAAATTTTTACCCCTTTAAACCTGTAAAAACATTTTCAAAATTAAACACAATTTTTAAAAAAAATTTTGGGGTTTAAAAATTTCACACCTTTAAAAACAGTTTTTACCTTGGGATCATTAAGCTTTTCAATAAATTTTTATTCTATTAATTTCCATATCTTTAGTCAGGCGAACTAAAAACCCAACACGTTTCCCGAAAGAAACAACCATAAATAGAAAGAAAAACCAAATCACCAGAAGAGAAGACAAACCCCCGTCCCCCAGAAAGAAGACAAACCCCGTCACCAGAAAAAAAAAAAAGACAACCACCCATAAAAAGAAGCTTTTTTGTCAAGTTTTTTAAAAAGGGCCCTCCCTAAAAATAAAGGGGCCCGAGACCCCAAAACAAAACTTAAAACTTTTATGTAAATTTAATTAACTAATTTTTAAACCCTTTTCACGGTGGAAAAAAAAAGTTTAAACACTAAGGTTTTAACGACCCCATACTGTTTTCTGACAACCTATTTTTCATCTTGATATCATAAGTTAAAAAAAACAAAAATGTTGTAAACATTAAAAGGGGTACTTGCTTTATGAAATTTAACATAAAGTTAGTTAAAAAACCATAATATGTACATCATGCAATTTAAATTAAAAAAAACAAATTTACTCAATAAATTAAAATAAAAGTTTTTCCGACCTACATTGGTACCCCGGAAGGGTAATAAAAAAATACAAAATTTTTTTAAAAATAAAATTTTTTTAAACGTTTTTGTAACATTTACAGTATGTGTATTTATATTTTGTATGTGCAGTATCTAAAAACAAAAAAAACAGGAAAAAAATAATTTTTCATTATAGTATTTTAAAATTTTAAACATAAAACCCACATAACTTTTCCCTCTCCCATCCCCTTTAAAAAATTTTAAACCCTACAAAACATTAAAACCCCTTAAAATGGTTTTGTTAAAAATGTACAGTAGTTTACATCTAAAATTACACTGTGTTATTTTTCAACAAATTTAGAAAAAAAATAGGTTCCCTTTTAAAGAAAAAAAGCAAGTAAAATAAAGAATAAGGTCATTGGGAATTTATATAAATAACTTGCGTGGATTTGTTTTTTTAAAAAACAACAGTGATAAAACCCGGGGAAAACTGAACAAAGGGTTTAAAAGGGTTTAAATGAAAAGATGAAAAACATGGGTATGAAAAAAATTTAAAAAGTTGAGTGTTTTTTAAAAACTTTAAAAAACCAAAAACCCAAAATGAAAAAGATAAAGGAGAGTTTGAACAACTATTTAAAGGGCTTCCACTTTTTCCCAAAAATCAACAGTACTTGCCCGAAACGTCAAAAACCCAAAGGCAACCACAAAAAGATGTAAAAACTGAAATAGACCTGGAACACTGCAATCTGGAAAAAAGTTAAAACTTTTTGGAAAAATTTTAGCCCAGATTCCCCTTTTTAAAGTCACAAATTATTTAAGAAAACCCTTTTAAAAAAAACCGCATTTTCCGTAAAGGGGCTTCCAATTTAACTTTTATAAACCCAAAAAAATTTAAGACTAACGTTGATATACATGAATTTCTAGCCCCACAAGCAAGTTATGTAAATGTATGGATCACACAAAACTATGGGGCGGTTTTTTCTGGATGGTTTTCAAATTAACTGTTTAAAAAAACAATTATTTGCACGCACTGAATAGCGAAAAAAGATTTTCTAAAATTTTTCTTCAATATAAACTGGGGAAAAATTTTGGTTTTTGTATTTTACTTCCCCAAATTTAAATTTGCTGACCCGCATAATGTTACATTTTGATAAATATATACAAGGGAAACAAAAAAAACAAATATTTTTATATTTTATGTTATTTACATTAAAAGTATTAAAATACATGACAACAAAAATCTTAAACGCACAGTGACAAACAAAATTTGTTTTTTGAACGATTTTCCCTTTAAAAAAAAAAATTAACATCTTTTATAAAAGGTAAAACCCAAAAATAGGAAAAAATTTAAAAAGGGTGAGACGACAAAATTTTAAGTGTGAAATTTTCCTGGAACAAACAATAGGAAAGGTTTAAAAAACTTTTACTTAAAAAAAACAACAATCCAGATTTAAAAGGGGTTTGGTTTGGGGTAGCATAAAAAAACAAAAAAAAAGAAAACAGTACCCAACAAAAGTAAAAATTTTGATTTTAATTTAAACAAAGATAACCCGATAAGGGTAGGTTATGCAATTTTCATATTTTCCTCACATTTTTTTATATCATGCATGATTTGGCAAGAAATTTTTTTATTTGTATTTTTTTCCTCAAGGCCAAACATTTTATACAAAGTAAAACACAACTTTTATAAAATTGGGCAAAAGTTTTTAAAATGAGATAATTTCTAAAATTTACATTTACCATAAAGTTTAAACCCCTTTGTGTCAAAACTGAATGGAAAACCCCCTTTCAAATAGGAAAAATTGTCACCCCCCCCCCCCCCAACCCCCCCCCCGGGGTATTATAAAAGATTTCTGTTTTTCCCAAATTTTTGGAAAAATTAAAATATAATTTAAACAAAAGCCCCAGCCAACCAATTTGGTTTTGGGGCCAAAAAGATCGGAAAAGTAAAAAGGGCCCTAATATTATAAAGCTTTTAAAAACCCAGCCCAAACTTTTAATTTTGAAATTTTTCTTTTTCCAAACAAGAAAATTCACAATCAAAAAAAAAATAGTTTAACCCAAACACCCCACAAAAATGGAAAAAAACTTTTTTTACAAAGGGGCAAAGGGTTTGGAAAGAAAACCAACTTTTAAACTGTTCTTTTAATTTTCGAATCTTTAAAAAAAGTATAAACAAAGCCTTTTTTGAACCGGGGGAAAGCTCCCCCAATAGGTTTTTTATAGGAAAAATCACCCCTTTTGGTTTTTAAGTTATTTCTTTACAAAACAGAGTGTAAAACCCGAATAAGGCAAGGCAGAGAATGTTTTTGCACTGGACTTCTAAAAAATTACAAAGTTTTTTGTTTTAAATGTTTTGGTTTTTAAATTATTCCCCCGGGCAAAAGTTTTAAAAAGAACAAAAAAC
>NW_026859923.1:0-22261 GCF_026571515.1 Ruditapes philippinarum
TGTGTACTACTTTTGTCGACATTCCTTGATTTTCAAAAGTTTTCTGTAGCTCAGTAATTTGCTTAGTCACCAGTTCTATGCCTGAAAAATAAAAGGAAATCACTGGCATTCAGCAAAGACTAAGTGCATGAAATATTATCTGATTTGTGTAATTGATTTTATATGCATCCAGAAATAAAAATGACCCTTAAAATTGATATTGAATATAACTATTTCCAGGACTAATTTTACACTTAAAAACATCGAACATTTAACAAGTCTGCCACGGTTTACTTTGTGGGAAGACAATCTGGCGATCCTGAATCTGAAACAGTTAAAGAAAAGAGCCACCGCCAGGCGTGGGCCTCGTTCATTTCTTCTTTTCTCTAAGGTCAAACACAATAATGAAAAAATGCAGTACATACATACAAGCAAACATAACTGTCTTGAACAAATTACATGATCAAATTTGGCTATATTTGAATTATTTATTATAGGCAATTTTTTACAAGTCTTTATTGTCCATGAATGAACCATATTTATAAATAACAGCAGAACAATTAAAGCAATTTTTTATGATGTGACCTTAAAAGTAAAAGTCAATGTAAGGTTAAGGTCAAAATATGGATTTTTGTCACAAATATTCTATTATCCAAGTACAATCAATGCTATAAAATGAATAACAAAGTTGTGGTAATCTAAACTGAATTCAATCAAATATTTGACATTGACATACAAGGTCATGAGGTCATGAAAAAGTCAATGTAATATTAGAATAGCTTTACATGCCAGTTTTGTTTTAAGTGTTCTATTGTCCAAGTAGAAACGGACAGACAGCCCAACCAACAGAGACTCTGGGGGTAAAAGCTTTAAACATTCCTGGTTATTACCAAAATATTACATTTTTAAAAGCATTTTTTTAACGAAGAGATAACTTTTGAAATAAAGATGCTAGACTAACGAAAATTGTCATACATGATGAGAGTGTAATATAGAACAATTATCTAAAGTTTTAAGAAGATACCATTTATAGTCACAAAGGAAAAAGTGAAAAAATAACAATTTTCAAATATACCATTCAATACGCATTTATAGTAACAAAAGAAAAATTCAAGTAAATTTCAAGTTCAAAATGAAAACAATTATCTATCATATGAAGAAGGTATAGATAATGAGTGTCTTTTTTAATTTGAAGTAAATCCATGGAGAATAGGAAAGTTAAAGAATGAGTAAGAAAAAATTAAAGGTTTAAGGAATAGATAATTCTGGAAATATGGACGCCATATTTATAACCCTTGTCATATTATGATGTGGGAGTTTGAAGTAAATGCTATAAGAAATGAAGAAGTTTGAGTAAAATATAATAATTTCTAGAAGTAAATCTAAGTTCAAGAGGGACATAATTCTGCAAATAGTTCAGCTAGAGTATTGAACCTTCTCCAAATGACTCAAGTGATAATTAGACACATATATATTTAAAAACTAGAACTATCGCTGAATGCGAGTCATACCCTAACCAATGTCCTTGACAGAAGACGACTTGGAAAGGTGGTTTAGGGAATAAATTAAGTGGCATAAATACATAAACATAAAAGAAATTATCTATGGTGAAAAACGACAAAATGTACAGGTAATGACATACATATATATTGACAAATCATGTTCAAAACAGTAACAAATAACCTTCAATTTTTCCAATGAACTAAATATTTTCTTAGTTAATTTTTGACCTTTAAGTGTGGCCTTGACCTTAAGCTGGCACAAGGGTAAGATGGGTTCTACACATTGCCCAGTTAGAGTGAACATTTGAGTAAAGTTTGAAGAAAATCCTTCTATTAGTATAGACTTTATAGAGCGGACAGAACATATTGTCTAGTATTGATTGTATTTACATTTAAAGACTTAAAAGGGGGCATAACTTTGTCAAAATGCAATATAGAGTTATAAAACTTGACCTGAATATCTTATTTGTGACACTTCATATATCTTGTAAGGTTCAAGCTAGTACCTTAGCTAGTTTTAGAAATATTCAAGTACATGTTAAAATTTAAGAACATTTTCTAAGTCAATTTTTGACCTTCAAGCGTTACATTGACCTTAAGCCGACACCGGCACAAAGGTAACGTAGATTCTGCACATATCCTTGTTGCGGTGAATATTTGAGTAAAGTTTGAAGAAAATTCTTCCATAAATATAGGATTTAAAGAGCGGACACGACATATTGTCTAATATTTGATAGTATGTAAATTTGAAGACTTAAAAGGGTCTAACTTTGTTAAAATGCAATACAGAGTTATGAAACATGACCTGCATATCTTAATTGTGATACTTCATATATATTTTAAGTTTTAAGCAAATACCTTTTCTAGTTTCAGAAGTATTCAAAACATGTTAGAATTTAAGAATATTTTCTAAGTCAATTGTTTACCTTCAAGTGTGACCTTGATCTTAAGCCGGCAAAAGGGTGACATGGTTCTGCACATAACCTTGTTGAGGTAAACATTTGAGCCAAGATTGAAGAAAATCTTTGAATAAGTGTAGGACTAACAGAGCGGACAGAACATACTGTCAAATATTTTATTGTTTGATATTTGACCTTCAGTTGTGACCTTGACCTTCAGCTGACACATGGGCAACATAGGTTCTGCACATTGCCTTGTTGAAGTGAACATTTTGGCCAAGAGTGAAGAAAATCTTTCAATTAGTGTAGGACTTACAGAGCGGACAGAATATACTGTCAAATATTTGATTGTTTGATATTTGACCTTCAGTTGTGACCTTGACCTTGAGCTGACACATGGGTTCCGCACATTTTCCTTGTTGAGGTGAACATTTGAGCCAAGTTGGAAGAAAATATTTCAATTAGTGTAGGACTTACAGAGCGAACACGAGATACTGTTTAATATTTGATTGTTTGATATTTGACCTTGTGACCCTGACCTTGAGCTGACACAACGGCAACATGGGTTCTGCACATCTCCTTTTTTAAGTTTACATTTGAGCCAAGTTTGAAGAAAATCTTTCTATTAGTGTAGGACTTACATAGCGGACAAAACATACTGTCTTATATTTGATTGTTTGATATTTGACCTTCAATTGTGACCTTGACATTGAGCTGACACAGGGGCAACATGGGTTTCTGCCAATTCTCTTCTTGAGGTGAACATTTGAGCTTAGATTAAAGAAAATCATTCAATTAGAGTAGGACTTACAGAACGGATACAGCATACTGTCTAATATTTGATTGTTTGATATTTGACCTTCAATTGTGACCTTGACCTTTAGCTGACACATGGGCAACATGGGTTCTGCACATTCCCTTGTTGAGGTGAACATTTAAGCCGAGTTTGAAGAAAACCCTTCAATTGGTATAGGATTTATAGAACGGACACGAAAATGAAGACGTACGGACGGACCGACCGACCGACGGACGCGACAAAGCGAATCCATTATAGCCCCCCCACCCCTATATTTTTGTGGTGGGAGTATAGTAAATCATCATTTTTTCATGATTTTAAATTATAAGTTCAAGGGGGGGGGGTAATTATGATATTTATCAATCTTGTCACATATGATGTGGTTGATGATCAGAAACATATATTTACAGTTTGAACTAAATACCCCGGTAACATATTCACGGAATACGCCCACGGAAGAGCCACGGATTAATTCTGGCATGAACCGTAGCTACCCGTACTGGTCAGTAGCTCTCCGTATTGTAACCGTAATCAATCGTAGTAGTCCTTGTATATCCGTAGCGATCCTTGACAATTTTTGAACATACACAAAAAATTGCTACGAAAAAATCAACCGTAGCGTATCCCTGCTAGTCCGTATTAAACCTTACTGATACGTACTGGTCCGTACGAAAACCGTACTAGTCCGTACTGATTCGTAGTCCACCAACTTGTCACGGATTTCCACGGTTTGGTACGGAGAAATACGTATTTGTACGGTTACCCTACGTATAAGCTTCGGTTTTAATACGGATTAATACGGCATTGTCACGGAAAGCCACGATCGTAATACGTTGTACTACGGAGAGACAGGGATTAGCACGGTCTTATACGGTTTATTGCGTTGCAACACGGAACGGTACGGAATGGTACAGTCCACCACTGTTTAGTACGGATGAATTAAGTATCGTGTACTTTTTCAAGGGTATAAATACTACCTTCTTGTTAAAAACAGACATATTTGGTTCAGAAATGATTCAGAATGCGGAGGCAGTGGTCGAGCTGCTTGATGACATGCATAGAGGTCAAATATATTAGTATCGTACTAGAATTCATAAGATATAGAATAACATTTAATGTTATATATTTTTCAAACATTGGATCGTGAAATTGGAGTAAAAATGCACATAAAACGAAGTGTCTCATAAGCCTCGGACGCTGGCACTTGAGTGATACTAAGATTAATTAACAAGCTTTTTACATATTTTAAAACATTAACATTCACGAAAATTAATGTAATTGTAAAATGAACAGCAAACGTTAAAATCAAAAGAGAAGCAGTATTGATCAACATTTTTCATAATTGATTACTAGTCCATATCTAATCACGTAAGAGAAGACAGAGGAGATGGTGGACTAGAGATGGGCTTTTATGAAGACCGCTTCATATTTAGTATGATTCTCTAATGTCCGAACTTGTTATTCAAGAAATTCACTTTAATCGGACCTGGTGTGTCTCGGGGGTCGGACGCGATTAGGCCGAATCTTCTCCGCCAAAATCATTGAACTCTGCAATTCATTTTCTAGGTGTTTTAAATTCTCGTGAGGCATTTTGAAAATGAGCATTCAAGAGGTTGTGGATGGGTCCGTATAGATCCGTGGCAATTCGTTCTTCTCCGTATCAATTTGTTCTTCTCCGTATCAGACCGTACTTATTCGTACTGACCCGTGCGTATACCGTAGCAGACCGTAATGTATCCGTAGTGCGCCCGTCCTGATTTGTGTCGCTCCGTATCAAACCGTGTTGGTCCGTAACAATCCGTGTCTCTCCGGGGGCTTTTGGTGGTAAATCTGTCGGACTCCGTACTCATCAGTTGTGTGTCCGTACTGGAACCGTAGCGGACTACGGAATTTCACATTTCCGTAGTAATCCGTGAACGATTAGACCGTAGCTCTTCCTTGGCATTATCCGTGAATATGTGACCGGGGCATTAAGAAATAAAGAACTTATAGTGAAAAAAAAACGAAAAAACTGAAATCAGAACTATTGACGATGTCACCGACACTTGGCGAGTATGTCGAAGACGTTTGGTGAGTAGGACAGCTCTCAATATACTCCCTATAGTCAAGATTAAAATGATGTGTTTAATGTCCATACTGCCATCTATCAATATTTTAAGTTTCATAAAAATGTTTTTACTACATTTTGAATAATACAATTAATCACAAATATTGTTATATTTGCCATATGTTATGCCTAATTGTTGCCATAGCAACCACATTTTTCAACATAGCAAAAGCATAATCTCCAGACTGCCATCTATGCATATTTCAAGTTTCATAAAAATATATTTAGTACTATTTGCGTTATCACTAGATCCAGTTTATGCATTAAACTATCCATATTTGTTGTCTATTTGTTGCCAAAGCAACCAAATTATTCAACATAAACAGAAAAAAAGACGTGCATTATCTCCAGACTGTCATCTTCCCATATTTTTTTAGTTTCATAAAAATGTTTTCAGTACTGTTTGCGTTATCACTTGATCGAGTTTATGTGTTATATTAGCCATATTTTCAGTCTATTTGTTGCCATAGCAACCAAAGTTTCCAAGATAAGAAGAATAAAATGCATAATTTTCAGACTGCCTTCTATCCATATATCAAGTTTCATAAAAATATTTTCTACACTTTCATTGTTATCGCGAGATTCAATTTTGTGGATAGACGGACTGACGGACAAACAGACGGACGTTCTAACAGGAGAATAATAATGTGGCTACTCTTTTTTTCTTTCTATTGTTCCCTTTAGCCACACAAAAGAAAATAGCCACATAAAAGCATTACGGAATGAATTACATCAAAGAGAAAGAACAGTTACCTATTGTCCCTTGTAGAAATCCTGCCTTGTCAACTGTTCTTTATAACAGTGATTATCCGAAGCAAAAGTCAATATTTCTTGGTATGTGCTCGTTATTAAATAAGTTGAATATTTTTGTGAACAAGAGGGCCAAAATGGCCCTCGATTGCTCACCTGAAAAGCAACCAAGCAATTATCTAGACAAGCATCCTGACCAAGTTTCATGACAGTTGAGTAAAAAATGTGATCACTAGAGTGTTAAGAAGGTTTTTCTATATTTGAGAAGTGTGACCTAGTTTTTGACCCAGGTGACCCATATTCAAATTTGACCTAGAAATCATCAAAGCAAACATTCAGATCAATTTCCAGGATATTTGGATCAAAACGGTAGTCACTAGAGCGTAAAAAGTTATTTCTATTTTTAGCTCCTTCGACCTAGATTTTCATCCATGATGATCCATGTTCAAACTCATCCGAGCAATTACATAGAAAAGCATCTTAACACATTTTGATGATGACGGGGTAAAAAATGTGACCACTAGAGTGTTTTTTCAAATTTTGGCGGTGTGAACTGGTCTTGAATCAGGACTGTCATTTGATGATGTTTTTTTTATTTTACTGTTATTTGCTGACGATATGGTCATCTTAGGCAATTCACCATTGGAACTGCAAAACCATTTGGATCTTTTACATTCATATTGCTGTACATGGGGATCAAAAGTAAAATACAAGCAAAACAAAAGTAATGGCCATTTTAGACGTTGTGAATGATTTGAATGATTTAGGTACAGTTTTTTATTATACAGGCAATTATTTGCATAAACAGAAACACTTAGAAGGGAAAGCTTTAAAAGCTCTTAATGTTTTGTTTTACTTTCGTAAAAAGTTTTATTTTAAACCGAAGATATAATGTCAATTATTTGGTGCCTTCATTTGGTATATTTCAGGATATGGATCTGAAATTTGGGGTCACATGAAATCTTAAGAATTGGAAAAAATCCACTAAAAATTGTGTAAACGTTTGCTTAATGTTAGAACGAATACTTGTTCTGCTGCATTATATGGTGAGTTGGGGTATTATCCCCTATGTGACTCGTTACGTAATAATTAAGTTTTGTTGTAAGTTGAAAAACACTGATAATATTGTTTCAAAAACTATATATGAAGATGGTTTATTTGATTGTCATAAAAGACACCGCAATTGTGTTTCAAATGTGTTAAAACGCTTCTCTGTAATTATGGTTTTGCTGAAATGTTTAATGAAATTTGCGTTGATGGAAAAGTGTTCTCTATCATTTTTAAACGTAGAGTTATAGACATTGTTAAACAGAATATGAAGCTACGTGAGAACGTAGCCTTGTTTTGTTTAATTACAAGAATTTTAAGCTTAATTTTGGTTTTGAAAGTTACTGCCTTTTAAATAAAGATATTATTTTTGTAACAATATGAAAAAAATAAATGTTATCATAATCTGGTAAAGTCTGCGGTATAAACAACGTATAATAAGATCAGAATTAGCCAATTAAATCACAATATATAACTGTCCAGGTACAAATTGGGGCAATAGAATGACTAGATTTTTATGACAAAAAGACAATATGCAGACATAAAACAACGAAGATTAAGTTTGAAGGTGGATAAGTTTTACTGAAAAAGAAAAAAACACTTTTGATTTAACAAAAATGGTAAGAATGTACAATTTTAATATCTTTTAGAGTTGATAAGTTTTTACGTTACAACTCAAATGTTGTACCAAATATATTTCGTTTTAAAGATCCGAACCATTATTAGACGCTATCAAATTCAAGGCAAGAGTGTGCTATCGGTATGAATATAGATAATTACTCTTAGATTAGAATAATGTGTACAAGCTGATATGACGCAACGGTTTATACTCGTGACATTATATCTTCATGTTTTGAGCTTAATCAGTTATAAATTTCACACAATTGACTATTATAACAGTCATTGGCTAAAACTTGATAATAAAAGATGGTTAGAATAAAAAAAGAGCGGATCGTCCTGTATCTAAAGATACACTATCACACTCAATGATTGTTTCGTAAGATAGTTGCTTTCATGATATAGGATGTATGTCGTGAATAGCCGTCCCAGTGACCGAATTTCATTTTGTTGACGATAACGTCACAATTTTAGGTGGGCCGGATGTATTTTTACTGACTTTCAGGAAATCATCTTTAGACCACGTAGATTTAAAAAAGTGAAGTGGGCCAAAAAATATCTCTGCTCATTCAAGATGGCCACCATTTTCAAAATGGCCGCCATGTAAATTTGACGTACATTATAGCTCATTCAGTCAAAATATTTGTAAAGACCTGAAACTTACACCATAGCATGTATAAAGTGTCTCCTTTACAAAAATTTAAATCTTACAAAATTCTGCTTTCATACCTCTTGTCAATCCAAGATGGCGTCCAATATGGCCGCCGATTTTATGCAAAACTGTTATATAATTTATATAGTATAATGTGTAGCACAAACTATGTTTATTTCGATAAAAAAAGTGTCAAAACATATCAGACATAATCAAATCACATGTAAATCATAATGAAAGTAAAGTTTTTTACGTTGATGTCTAAAAATATCTTTAAAGATATCAGGAAAAAAAATCTCATTTTTTGCATATTTCTCTAATTTGGTTATCTAAATCTATATGCAATTTTTTTTAAAAAAATACTATATTTTTTATTTGTCATTCAATTAAAAATAGGAGTTTGTTGTTAACATGTAAGAAAACCATAAAAACTGTAGGTTTTATATTTTGTCAAAGTGGTTGGGGTAAATTTATCAGATAATTATAAAAAGAAAAGCAACAAAATTTACACTGGTAAGTTATTTCTATTTCTTCACTTTTTCTGTTAATTCTTATGCAAATATTACCTATTAAAAAGTTTTCTTTATAGGACAAAGGTATTTTTGTCTGTCTTTGGTTGATACAGAATTTATTCTAGTTTGATTGTGTAGGAAGCTATAAATATATGTCTTTCTTTGGGTTCAAGTAGATGAGCAAAAATATGAATAAATGCACAGACATTCATCAGTTATTAAATTTGGTTGCGTGATATATCTTGTTTCAAATATCTTGATATTATTTGTTAATTGTAAAGACAAGAAGACAATAAAATCAACAAACATGCTTGCAAAAGCAAACGGTTGTCCATTAACGCAATTATTAACTCTTTACAATTTCATGTTTGAAAAAATAAATATGGCCTTAAAAACTAACTCAATGAGATAATGATTTATGCATATGGTAAATATGAGGGCTACTGTCACATCATCTCATCTATTTGTTTGTGGAAACAGATATATCAATGATATCACCTGACCTACATACAGTTTTTGATGATTCTAAATAAAATAACTGTAAATCATAAATTTATTTTATAATTATTTTTTATTTCAATACCCGGGCAAATGGAATTATCTGATTTAACACAACCATTGTTGGGGGGAAAATGTTAACAATTTTTTTTACTTGTTAACGTAGGTAATTGGGGTGTACCAAAAATTTGCTCCCATAATACAAGATCGATTTGGTGAATAATTTGAATTCGGATGCTTTAAAAGATAAACAGCCTAATATCCAATTTTCTTCAGAAATTTTGTTTCTTACGAAGGACCTTAATAACTATAAATCTTCGTGTATATGAGTGTCCAATACAAGAAATCCTTACGGTGGCCGTACCCGGTGCAATGATTATGATAAAGTTGCTGTTTTGACCAATAGCCGTGAATTGCGTCCCATAAAATTTAATCAAAATATTTGTAGAGTATTGGCGAAGGTTATATAATACGAATTATTAATGTTCTATAATCAAGGTACTGATTTTTAGAGATTACATAAGTATGTGTTAAAATAAAAGATACCCATTCATACAATTTTATGCATTTAGTTTAACACTTGAAGTTTTTATTGTGGTTTTTTCCTTTACAAGTCTATAAACCAGGAGGCCCCTAATTGAGCAAGATTCATTCGATATGTAAAAGACAAAAGATGATGGTACATGCTTAGTATCTATGCTCTATGCACTGTGCATTCTGCTTTTTAGAAAGACTTTTTAACCATTTTTAACTATGTACAAATCTATGTTATCGTACACTGTTTGACGAAAAAGAGTGTTTTATGTAACTTTTAAAAGAGGTCTTCTCTACTTGACAATGTTATAACCGTATGTTGAATATCTAAGTTTTCTAGGCATTGTAGTTCTCCAAAAGAGGACTTACTTGGATTTCCTAATAAGTGTTTCAAAACAAAGTGCCCCCTCGTGGGCCAAAAGGCATTTTAATTTATGCTCCTGCAGTCCTAAAATTGGCTTTACCCAGGTAATTACTACTAGTTTGCATAAGACCTTTTTAAACTGTCTAAAAATATTTCTCCGAAACTAAAGTTCCCAGAGCAGAAAAAAATTATTATGAAACAATCACTTTGGATACTGTATAAAATTTATGAATTGTTTGCATGGAAAAATCTTTTTAGTTTTATTTGGACACATATGGAATTTATTGTGTCAAAACAGTTCTGAGTACCTAGATATTGGGCATGTTTCCTTTGAAGCGACCCTTTATAAAGAGTTCATAAATTATAACTGTATGTGGTGAAAAAAATTGATACTCCTAACATGATCTCATCTTACTTCTGTATTAAAGAGTTATGGCAATTTTCTGCAGTGGATCTTAGATGAGTGGTCTAGGATTGTTTAATGGGGAACATGAAATTTGAATAATCTTTGACAGACAGTTAGTTTATGTTTCAAATCATCAGCAACTATATGTTGGTCAAGCGATACTATTGATATACTTATTTCACTACACATAGAGTATCAGTCGCTTTAATTTTATTTTGTATCTTTTGAAAATACCATGTCTAGATTTGTTATTCGTATAAACAGTGCTAATTTATTTATACTTAATTACAATGACATGAAAGTAGATAAAACTTTGAATCGTACTGTAACAAGTTTTCAGTAAGACTATTATATCTAATGCAAAGTTCATTTTTCTCATTGTGTTGGCTTTAAAGAGAGTTTTATCTTTTCGTAAAAAAATTGTGAAGAAATTAATTGTATTTGTAAATAAGACAATATTTAACGCATGTTTTATATGTATATTCAGTCTAATATCGTTGCAATTTACTGATAATATTAAGAATATTGAAACAAGTTATATCTTGCAAACAAATTTTATATCTGACTTTATGAATTTATGTGCATTTGCTGATATTTTAGCACACCCTCTAGACCGGAATAAAGAAAAACATTCTTTAAAAAAACCAACTTAAACTTTTTAACAGTGAATATTTTCCTAATTAATAGAAAGTTAATACAAAGAAATAAAATTAACTTACAAACTCCGTTGTTTTTGTTTTTCAATTATCAGATAAAACCCCACCCACTTTGACAAAATATAAAACCTACAGATTTTATGCTAACAATAAACACATATTGTTAATTAAATATCAAATACACTATAAGAAACTTAAAGTAACTTTTTGAATTTTGTACAAAGGCCTATTAGGAAACCATGTTAGAGAAATATAAAAATATTGGCAATTTTTCTTTAATATTTTTAAAGATAATTTTTGGATAATTAACTTAAAAAGCTTGACTTACATTGTGGTTTACATATAATTTTATAACTTTTAATATGTTTAAACACTTTTTATCGGAATATGCATAATTTGTGATACAGATTATATGACAAAAGAGATATATCAGTTTTGATTAAAACCGGCGGGCATATTGGACGCCATCTTCGATTTGAAGAGGTATGAACGCAGATTTTGTTCAAGATTTGAATTTTTGTAAAGGAGAAACTTTATAATGGCTTTAGCGTAAGTTTCAGGTCTGTACAAAAAATTCACCGAATTAGCTATTATGTACATTAAATTTATAAGGCGGCCATTTTGAAATGGCGGCCATCTTGGTTGAGCAGAGATATTTTTGGGCCCACTTCACTTTTGGAATCTCTATAGTCTAAAGATGATTTCCTGAAAGTTTCATGCTTGTATCACAATTTGCACTATTTTGACAGGAGATACCTTATTTCCCGCTCCACTAATATTAGTATTAGGGATTTAATGAAGTTAGTTTTAAAGTACTTAAATTTATGCATTAACATGGTAAAAAGTTTGTTTATATCTGTTCTGAAATCAAGAAATTGTAACACACTTCTGCAAACTTTTTAATCACTCCCTGTACTTTCTTTTTTTAAAACTGAATATAGATATGCATTCTTTACATTTTAATGATCACTGACTTTTGCATTTTATTATTGAGTACTATAATTACATTTAAACATTTTATGCTTATTACACATTTAATGTTTTCCCAAATTAACGATAAGCTGATATTTTAGATAAATAAAAATATTTATTATTTCTTTGCTTTTTATGGTTGTTTTATTTTGCGATTATAACACTATAACTGTATGCCTCAGTTATATATATGTTTACTACAAGTACTAGGTCACTATTCGGACAGTTGAACTGGTCATGCAAATGCGCATATTTCATACATGTAAGTTATCTATGACTTATTGTGGCCGGGGGGGAGGAGGTTGTTGTATTTCCGCCTCTTGTACAACTGTTGACCGAAAAGCAATACAGTTAGCATCATTCAGCACAATAGTTTGGTCATTTCTAAACACGGGATATTTTATAGGTTTGGCCTGGGTTTCAGCTCACGAGACGTGCGTAAATCGGTTAAACCGATCCAGTTTGTCAAAACATGGATGCATGATTAATTAACCCCAATGACCTGCATAATTAAGTGAAGTTCATAAAATAGACTCGCGCTGTCTCAAAGTGCGCATTCTGGGTGAAACTGTTCAGTTTACGTTAAATCAAGTTTGCCAATTAAGCGTCAGGGCGGCTTTAATATTTTTTTACTTATTCATTTAAGCTACGTACTTTTCTGTTCGCATTTTATGTTAAGAAATGGAGAGCTATTTTGTTTGAAATACATTTATTTGTAATCGCGGAATAAGGGACTTATTTAACCGAGAAATAAAAACTGTTTAAAAGTTGATTTGAATTAGTGTTCTATCAAAACTTGTGCTGTTGTAATAAAATCCACTAGACACAACGCGAAGTACACAATTGTCGTGCTATACGATGACTGGTTTGCATTTTTTAGATTCTTGACAATTATAGCGCAGACCAGCTTAGAATATGTGTTATTAAAAGTTGCTGAATTTAAAAGTCCATTTTTAACAATCTAGGTCAAGATGAAATGTTTAATTTTGGTTTGTTACTCGTATCACTATAGGTTTTGAAGCGACCTTTAACTTAATGTTGGGAAAGACCACATATACCATTTGAAAAGACCACAACCACTATTGGAAAACGACCATATATACCATTGGAAAATAGCACATATACCAAGTCAATGCATAACTAGAAGAACATTGAGGAACTGTATCGAAAACAAGGGTCTCAACAACTTACAAAATAAGTTCGTCACATGAAATAAATACAGGTCGTTTGCTAAATTCTAACAGATTGCGGAGAAATTAGTTAGTGATTGTGAATGAAAGTTTTGAGGTGAACAAAAAGAATACACAAAAATATTAATAAATACCTTTATGGCAATATTGCATAGCTTGGTCTAGTTGGGTAAGTCGTATGTTTATGTTTTCATTGAATTCATCAGTTTGATCTAATGTTCTCAAGGTTTCCACGGCACTATTGATATCAAGGGCATCGTTTGACAAGCGTTCTATTGTTTCCTTGAATCTTTCACGTTCATTTTCTGTTAAGTCATGACTCAATGTCAAAATTGCCATTGACAATTTACTCCAGATTGAATTGAATCGTCTTGCGTCAAGTGATGCAGTTTTTGGATGAGCAAAGAAGTCATTTCTAAATTTCTTGATAGTGTTTACAGCTTTAGATTCAGATGATCCTTTTGTGGTAAAAAATTCATTTAATAAATAAACTAGTATAGAAATGTCACATTTGTTTAAGTCTGGTGGTTCTTTAGAAACTGGATACAATGACTCTAGCTGTTTCTTTGTAATGTGTACAGCACTTTGAATTGTACCCTTGACTTGTGATAAAAAGTTTCCAAAAGTTACTTTTTTCTGTTCAAGATAATGTTTTAACATCCCCCGTAATACATCTGTCCCACCTTCTATCAAAAGGAGGACAAAACGAATGTAAAACTCGTTTTCAGTGGTGATCATCTCTAAAGTTGAACTCCGGGTGCTGTAAAACAAATGAAAAATCAAGATTGCAATGAACATTTCACGATTTTCTTTTCCACTCATCATAACAATAAGAAACAAATTTAGGCAAAAATATATCATTTTAATATAGTAAATATATTGACATTCTTTGAGACTGTTCACATTTTTCTTCTTAAGAAAGGGAAATTAAGAAATATATAAAAGTATCAAAATTTAAAGAAAGTAGTATTTTGACTCCCATACAAAATTCTTTTTCAATATTACTCTACTTGCCAAAAAAGAAGCACGTGAAAAAGATGGTTCAGATAACAGGCCAATGAGTAATGTATTAGACACTATAAAAGTACACTTAAAGTTCAAGAGCTTTTGAGAAATAAAAAGTAAACAATTTTCCGTTGCTATATGGGCTGTTAACGTGAAAAAAAATGAAATTTGAACAGCTTTATTGACTAAAGCAAGGTCACGAAACAAAATGGCGGCGACCATATTGATTTATTTAAACCAAATTTAAAGTGTAATTGATATCTGATCATTAAACCACGTCTAAAATGATTTCTTCATTTCTTTTAAGTTTCAACTATTTGTTGTTGTTAAGTGATATTTAGAAGATAATTCGACTGAAAGAAAAATATAAAATAATTTCCTTACTTGTTTATTGAGGTTTACATCGTATCCATTCAAAATAATCTTAAGTTTGACTATGATCTTGTGTCTACCCGTTCCGGTTATACTCATACTATGTTCACAGGGACTCGAAAGCTACCGCGGTAATCTTATTTTCACCATTATGAAAAAGCAACGTATGTTATAAAATGTACGCCTGAAGTACATAAAATACATAAATGATACAAAATAGTTGGTTGCCTACTAATTTATTTTTATTAGGATAAAAGAAAAACTATTTAGGCTTTATTATTACTAATGTTTAAAATCGTTTTAAAAACATCTGTAAAACAATTCTTTTTTGATACCCCGTCTATTTTACGTTCATTTGTATCAATTTTTATTTTACCTGGCCGCCGGAATTAACAATGGACCAGAATATCAGCGTACCTGAGGCGACTATTCATTTTATATTTCTATATCATCTCATCGTTCGTTGGTGGTAGCACTAGGCGGTTCCAAGGTTTTTCCTTCAAAACGACGCTTTGAAGGACCACATAGACTCTCGTGTGCATCGGTAGAATGTTTTTGTTTGAAGGGACGGTAGTGTTTTCAATTAGCTGCTAAGGGAGCGTCGACTACACCTCCAGAAAAATCCCCCGCGACAAGTATGCTTAAAAATAGCTGATACAATGCTCTAGTAATTATCATGTGGTGGCTAATTGATTCTAAGACATTTTATTTTTTGTCTTCATGTTTCACGAGGCGAAAAAGCGAAATATGTATCCTATTTTCGCCTCTTATTTGTTGTGTCTTTGCATATTCAAAATAATTGATTTTCGCGTTGTTGCATTGCTACATTGCCATATTTTCAATTTGTGGCTTTTACATTTTTCAAATGGTTGCTTTTTCGCATTCTTGTTTGTTTTCGCATTGCTTCGATTCTTTGCGTTACGGCTACGCATGTGTAGATTTGTCACACACCTATCATGAAAATTTAGAGTTCTTTGATTCATTTTGATTGACTGTAGCTACATAAGTTTGAATTTTAAAGAGTCTATTTATGATTACAATTATATACTCGTATTATCGCTTTTTGTATACAGTAAAAACTGTTTACAGTGACCTTCGATGGGAGAAAAGAAAAAAGGTCATTATAGACAGGGAGTCACTGTGGACAGTCTCTACATTCGGATATATGATCATATCGTACCAATATTTTGTTGAAAAGCAGGATAGTATCATACTTAGGGTTAAATTATATTTTTATTGATATAAACCATACCAAATATCATTTATAAAAACAAGACACTATTAATATTGCATGTATAATTGGTTAAGATTATAAACTACACCATAACATTAGTATTTAAAAGTTACATATTGATTAAAAATGTATATATTTCTATATGTAGCCCTAGCATACATCTTTATACTACATTGTACTTCAAAAATATTTTTACAATGATAAAATTGGAAGAAAAGAAAGAATGACAAGCCTTAAATTCAAAATAAGAAGACGTTTTAATAAAGTTGTTCGCGGAACTAAATACATATAAGTTTCTTTATTCGAACGTTCAAGCACATCACAAGCCCATGTGAATTTACACAGTGTAATAAAAATGACGTAAATGTATTTTACTACGGTAATGTTAAAATACGTGAACAAACTTGTTTGAAAATGGAATGCATTAAATGTTCAGTCATGAAATTACCTAACGAATTTCCGCCTTACACAACAAGTTATCTGCTTAAGGGTATGTTCTATTGTGCAAATTGTATTTAAAGTTTTTAATCATTAATTTCAATGTTGAAGTATCGTGTATTGCAAGTTAACATAACATCAAGGTATAATATCCGTAAGTAAAATATGTTACGATTTCTCTAGCAGCGTTGTAACTATTATGACTTTTGACTGATTTGCCAAGTATGCAGACGATCCTGGGGGTAAGTGGGGCTGACTGAATTATTTTTAAAAAATGAGACTTTTATTTTTGCAAAGCCTATTTTTAGATTGAAATTTTCATAATCTGTTACTATTTTATATCGGAACTTCTATTGCTAAATTTAGCTAAAATATTACATTTTTGAATATAGTATGTCCTAACCGTACTATCTATAATGACTTGTCAAAATGTCGACACACGACAACGAGTATACGATACGACGCTAATTCATGCGAAGCGACCATGGGCAATGCCAAACCAAATATCGAATGTCGCGTTTAAAAAGAGTGGCATTATTCAAATGTCAATTTGCATTGTGGAAATTTCGTTGCAGTTTTTTCCCCCGATAAACAACAATGTGGGCATACCACGTGACTTTTCGGGTACGGAGCACGCCGATTTTTCATCCGATTCGGGTATGTTTTTTATTCATACTTATTTATTACTCAACCGTTTTTGATTAGACAAGGTGCAGAGTAGCCATAATTGTATCAGCTTTCCACGGTATATCAAAATTCTGAAAACCCCTGAATGGTTTTTTAGAACATTCGAGTACAGTTTTCTTTTCATAGCAGGGACCGAGGGGGACGGTACACACTCAATTGTCATAACAAGCGATTTCTAGCAAGTCATATGTTTTTGTCACTATTTTATTTAAAAATACATGTTAAAGGAATAAGAATGGATGGATTGATGTCTGTCTTATATAAATATTCATCATTTAAAAAGAGGAACCATGACAGTTTTCCTATTGACATCAACCATATAAGAGAGAAATTCGTGTTTAAAGACACTATTTTTTACTTGAGAAATAAGTTCATGGGCGCCGCCATTTTGGCGTTCTGTCATTCTCGCGAGACAGACGAGACCGAGATTGTGACGTGTTATACCCACTTCCGGTATAGGTGTACACGCTGGTACAACTGAAATATATCTTGAAGAAGAACTTATTAATTTAATTGCGTACATTATATATTATTTATGAAAACATCATAATTATGGAACTGAATTGCTTTAATTAATTAATTGAAGACGCCGCGACATTAATTATCATTTGTCCGATATTCAAGCTTGCTGATGATCCCACCACATGATTTAAGCAATGACTGCTTAATTTTCAAAGATAAACCATAAATTTACATTGGGTACTACGAGAAACTTCTTCAAATTGACGATATATCCTTTTATTTTGTACTTAATTTTCGCTAGACAAGCTGTCCAAATAGGGTACATCGCCGGTCATGTACTTTTTTTCAGGTAAAATATCAACTAAATCCAATATGCTGAGGACGCGATTTTCCGCCATTGACGCTAAAAATGAGAAAGGCGCAGGAAAATCGGCAGCCAGACTTATATCGTATGAAAACAAAACTGTCCGTAAAGTTATTTAGGCACCCAGTCAAAACTGGTACCAACAGCTAGGTTGCACATTCCCCTATAATTACGCATATTTCTCGGGTTTATCCAGTTCCCCAAAAGCTTTTTTCCACGTTATCTACTTACCAAATTCCTTTCCCCGACAGATACGCATTTCTACTACCGTAAATTTAATCCAATAAAACAAAAAATCATAAATCTACTTAATGTTTAAAAATGATTATTGGTAACTGAAAAATAATGTGTTGCTATTTTATGACGTGCTGTAATTTACTACAGTATAATTTGACAGGTTGGAACCGATTTCCCCTAAGGTCATTCAGTTCACTGATGAAGCGTAAAAAAAATAGATGTCTATTTCATCATTATAATATTTGGCAAGGGTGATTAACCAATTAGGGCAACATTGTGAATGATCAAAAGGTCTGCCGACACAGAGGCATACAAGGGCCAATAAAAATCGTCAGTACACAGTATGACAGGAGCATTTGGTGCAAATTAGGAACAATTAAAATGGACAATGCGCAATATTAGACATAAGTAGTAAGAACCAGCAATTGTGTGAATAAATTATGCAAATTAGATTTTGAGCAGCCAATAAAAAATGATTTGCCTGCAGTTAATATTAGGCTACGATTACGATGCGCAGCATCATACTTTGACAGACATGTTAACAATTTACTTTTCAAAAGAGTTGCTTATATTTTTGAAATGTGTACATCAATTATAACATATGTTGACACCTTTAAATTTGAAAGTCAGAATCAAACTGCAAAAATTAATTATATGTACTATTAAAAACACGTTTTAGTAGGGTTTTTTATAATGGAAGTGGCTAGGCACGGGCCCGTACGGCTAGCCAAAAGTCTAAGCCGTACGTGAGTCACGTACGACTAGCAAGGACACGCTGTATTGGCTAGCCGTACGGCACTTTTCAAAATTTTATGGAAGTCGAAAATGCATATGTTATTTTATGACTTTAAGCCAGGATTTTAACCAAGAAACAGCATTAATTGTCTTTGGATGTTAACTTTTTAGAGATTAATCGCCTTGATCGCTATATATATCGATCTTTGTCATCGCAAGATGTCGAGAAAAAATAGCCTTTGCTTGCATTTACACCAATTGAAATAGTTTACAAATTTTTGATAATATATAATCCTTTTTGTTTCATTAAGTTTAATTTCCGACACCTTTTATATGAAAAAAAAAACAACAAAAAACAAACACTGAAAATGATTGTTATTAGGCTCTTGATAATTGCGACAATTACCGACGGTACTGTATCAAGGAAAGTTTGCATGTTACGTGAAAGGCATTCTAAAAATTCTATTGTCAGTCCCTAGATAGGTTTTAATTAAGGCTAATTAATTGATCGACTGTGCTTTTATGTTCGATATTTATCTACTGTTTTTGAAAATTATATAATCATTTTTGCATTTCACCGTTTTTTCCATTCAATGTTCTTTTTATTTTATTTACTCCACTCCGATCATTTTTTATTCGATCCATGTGCTAAAAATAAAATAAAAACAAAAATGATTTAATAATTCATACAAATTAAACAACAAATGATAAGCATGTAAATCAACAATTTTTATAACGTTCGACTTCCATATAATTTTGAAAATTGCCGTACGGCTAGACAATACAGTGCGTCCTGGCTAGTCGTTCGTGACTCACGTACGGCTAGAACTTTTGGCTAGCCGTACATTTTCTTTATTTTTGATTATTATTTTTTTTTTTTGATATTGTTACGTATTTTGAACCATAAAAAATCTCCTCTACACTCCTGTGAAAAATTAAATTGTCTGATCAATACTTTATTATATTGATATTTCCTTACGATTCAACTAGATTTATCATGAATCTAAAGATGTGGGGAAATGACATCACGCGCACCTGTTTTTATACGGCCGATACACAAACATGGCCGCGCTTACCGATTTGTAGAAATCGGTGATTTAGCGATTTAAATTATGTTATCATTCGTTTAATATTATTATTTGGCGGCAGAAAATTTGCAGACTTATTATTTATAGTATTCTTTTTCTGAAATCAAGTTTTTATTCTAACCTTGTTTTTCCCTTTAAAGCTGATAGATTTACTATGTCCAATTTATATAGTAAAGCAGATATGTTTTAGTATTTTTTCGTATTTTATGTTGAAATGGTACGGAACACACTGTTGTTTTAAAAGATACGGTACACACAAATTCTGTCTCTGAAATACAGTAATTCTAAAGTAAATAGATAAAAACTTAATTTCAATTATGATTTGAATGATTTTTTATAGTTATATATTTTATTAATTTAGACCAGAACCCGGGGACCTGTTTTGCAAAATATCGTTATGCTTACTGTTTGATGTAAACAGGATTATGCAAAAATAAAAGAAAGAACATTTTGAGAGAAAGTCGCGCACAATTCGATTTTAAATGACTTTTGATGACTACTTTGGCTTTAATTAGATTAGAATACTCTGTCTTACTGTTTTACAAGGGGCTTTATCCTGAAAGCAATATTTTTAAAAGTTGTGTCCCTTTTTTAATTAAGAATATATATGAAAATTGGTTATTGATAGTCAACACAGAACGTTAACACCACATGCAACAATGTTGTTTTTAATTAATTTCAGGCTAAAATCTTTTGATTTGCAAAATGATACAAATATAGGTCATAAATATCAATAACAAATCTAAGTTTATTTATTAATCAAATTTTTTCTGTTATCAGTTTTAGAACACGGGTTTGTGGTCCTTTTCAAGCCTTGATATTTCAGTTCAGATCAAACAAACAAACAAACAAACAAAATGAACATCATTATAAAACTTTTATTATGAACATATATATAATATACGTAATTTATTTGAAAAATCATTAATTCATACATACATAAAGATGTTCATAAACAAACAGTATAAAAAGATGAGTGTCAAAATTAATTTATCACAACCAAAATGTTTATATAGAGTTTTTCAGTAATGTTGTCGAGTTGATTCCCATACTACGAATGTTTTGTTTATTTAGCAGTTTAAAGTGTCAGCTTTTTCACTGAGTTATCAATTCAACTTTAGACAAGGACAGTAAAGTTTATATACATTTTTGTATTTTCTGATCGCAAGATCAGTAAATACATAGCTAACATCAACGGTCTAACACAAAATTTCCTCCCAGACCTAACAACGCAAAGTAGTTCTCACTCAAAACTGCTTAAAAACCAGCAATTTAAAAGAAAGAATATTTTTTATGTAGATATTTAACGGATTACAGTGCATTAAAAGTTTAGATTAGTCAATAGAAATATGAGGTTACAATCACAAATTTCGCGGATGAATATCTTTTTTACCCAATGAATAATGTTCGACTATTTCCGTAAAGCTTAATCAATAAAAATGCTATTTTTAGCTATGTCGATTACCGAATACTCCAGAGCGTAGTACACAAATAAATCTGACTGTCGAGTAGTGGAATATATACATGTCGGACTGTTTTGGCGAGAAGATTTTCGCTAAATTATTTTCATCAGTGTTTTACAACAGGTTTATAGTGAAAAAAATTCCTCGAAATTTATAAGGATTACAAACACGAAATGGAAATTCTCAATTTATTTGTTTTTATTCAAGCTACATACGTATTACTTCACCGTGGTGCAGAGGTAGCGCGCTCGTTTAGGATATGAGAGGCCAAAGGTTCAAATCCTAGTCGAGGCAACATTTTCTTTAAGTTTCTTTTTTAAGGAAGTAGCCACAATATGCAAGGATAAAGTGTGGCTGTCATAAAAAAATGAAAAATGATGTTTTGATGAACTCTAGGCATGAAAAATTCCATATGTATCAATCACAAACTGTTATAGAAAAAAATCTAAACGCAGTCGCTGCGTAAGATGAATTATAGTATATAAAAATAAACTTATACAGGAAAGATCAGAAAATACCACAGAGCATGCAACCCCTTGATTATAATCTTATATGATATCTTTTTTTGAGGAGCACCGGTTGCCAAGTGGTAAATTTTCTCGGCATGTCATCTTTGCTGCCAAACGTGATGTTTAAATTGCTCTTTGATGACTTCGAAACTGCCAAGGATATTTTAAAACTCAAAATCCCTTTA